>NC_052512.1:41962998-42040393 GCF_014356525.2 Nilaparvata lugens
ATCTGAGATAAGGTAGAGCGCTCTATCTCATATAAATTTCCAGGTACACCTGACAACAATGCTCTTTGTATTGTGAAAAACACCTAATTTTCAGCTTCAACCATCATCACCAACTCACATTGATATTTCGCACAATGACATAGGTTCATAAGATTATGTTCTATGAGAATCACCCGTTAGATGCACTCCATTTCTCAGTATTTCCTTGTGTGAGGCGCGCTTAAGGACACCTCAAGGATCAAAATTTCAAACACTTATAACTTTTGACACAATGCTCAGATTTCATCGTACTACACTTCATTCTTCTCGGCTCGTCAAGGCGGTCCAAAATCATACATCATAAGTCAAATTCGGTCGAAAAATGAAAAATTTATTGTTGAGTGCACTTAAGCCCATATTCCAATACACAAAAAATGTCCAATTTCTATATTCAAAGCTATGTATCTTGGTAACCCCTTATTATAAAAATCATTACTTGTTCTTGAAATGTACAATAGAATGTTCCCTTCTATCTGCTGTAAACGATTTATGAAAAAATATGTTTGTAAATTGAGATTTTATTGTTGAAAAAAATCCGAAAATTGTAGATATGTTTCTCATATTAACGGTTTTGGCAGTTCTATGATAGTAAAAAGTGATTCAAGATGGATTTTAGGCAACTGAGCTCGAGAAGGATTAATTTATCTACAATTTGGAATCAATCGTGAGTTTCTATGATGACTCGTTTTAGAAACTCTTGATCAACAGTAAAATCACGAAAATTATGTGAAAAACTGAAATCGCCATTTTAAAAATCTTCTGTAGCTTTCGAATTGTATTGGAATCGAAAGTATTTTTTATTGGAGTGGGTAGAGGAGGACAATTTTCACATCCTCACTTGATTTGGAAATCTTCAACTGCGAAGGCTCGCTGCTCTCTAGACCTCTAGACCAGAGCATGATGGCTACTTACTTGAGGGAGGATAAAATTGGGAACTTCCCCTTCCAGATGCGCCCCCTCCTGCCACTCTACACGACCAATTCACCACGCAGTAATTTTTTCAAATAAGTAAGTTTCTCTTGCGCACCTTGTATGTTGCAGAAATATTACAAATTGAATAAAAAATAGATGTTCTGCCTCTATTGAATTTGTTATCCAAAATGATTACTATTTCCAAACATATATTTTATTGTATATTTGAATTGTTTCAGATCCTTATACTCAGATGAGGTACAAATTGGACCAGAAACGGTGATGACAACTCTATATACTGCCAAAAAGTATGCAGTACCCTCTTTGGAGAAGCACTGTGTCGAATACCTCAAGGTAATTTAAAATCAATCACGTTTTTATATTTTTTCAAAAAAATATAGTCCAGTCACTAGTTACTTACTGAAAAGGCAGTTTCGGAACATTAAATCCGAACCTATTAGATTTTTCGTGCAATGATACTCAAGCATTCGACAAGAATACAAAAAATTAACCTATTCTTGTGAGGTCAACGTTATAATGGCAGTGTTTGATTAGCAATGATATTGCTGTCCATGTCTATCATTCAACAAAGCGGATAACGCTATCTCTTTCTCCCTCTGCTCTGTAGCCAGATCGTCTTTTAAAAATGTAGAATTAATAAGTAACTAGATATTTCATGTTAATTACAAAAAATTCATTATGAATTCATTATTATCTGTTTTGTCGAATGATAGACAAGGATAGCAACACCTATGTTGATCAAATACTGCCATTTTAACGTAGATCTCTCTTTAGCAGTGTTTGTTTAGCAATGGTATTGCTATCCTTGTCTATCATTCAACAAAGCAGATAACGCTATCTCTTTCTCCCTCTGCTCTGTAGCCAGATCGTCTTTTAAAAATGTAGAATTAATAAGTAACTAGATATTTCATGTTAATTACAAAAAATTCATTATGAATTCATTATTATCTGTTTTGTCGAATGATAGACAAGGATAGCAACACCTATGTTGATCAAATACTGCCATTTTAACGTAGATCTCTCTTTAGCAGTGTTTGTTTAGCAATGGTATTGCTATCCTTGTCTATCATTCAACAAAGCAGATAACGCTATCTCTTTCTCTCTTTGCTCAGTTGCCAGATCGTCTTTTAACAATGTAGAATTATTAATTAATTCACAAAATATTTCATCTTAATAATTAATTATTGAAAAATATAATTTCCTGCTCAATAAAATATATTTGATTATTTTAAACGAGAATAAACAGTTAATATTACACCAATAAACCTGTATCAGCTATCGTCTATAGAAGGCATTGACAAGACAGAGGGACGGCAACGTTCTCCCATCTTCCTCCACTGCCATTATAACGTGGACCTCATAGGAGAAAAACGTTGCCAAGTCTCCCCGTTTGAGCTATTGCTCAATTCATCGTAATAATAATTCTCATAAATTAATCAATATTTCATGTCAAATTAATTAAATTCATCAATAAAATATCTTTCTTCATAATTTGATTTTATTTTTTGCCTTCATCTATATTTATATATAAAATCGAAATGGCACTCACTCACTGACTGACTGACTCACTCACTCGCAGAACTAAAAATCTACCGGACCAAAGACGTTCAAATTTGGTAGGTATGTTCAGTTAGCCCTTCAGAGGCGCACTAAGAACGGATTTGAAAAAAAAATTCCAAAGATACGCCCATAATCTGCGTTTTCCAGCGTTTTTTAGCGTTTCTCAGCTTTATCGAGAACAAATGAACAGAAAATGTTCAAATTTAGTATAGAAGCTCAGCTATGGTGTAATAATGTTGTGTTAAAAGGAATTTGCAATAACGTCAAAGATACGCCGAAATTAGCGGTTTTTTTGCGTTTTCTCAGTTCTTTTTATCAAGTAATAGACAGAAAATGATCAAATTTGGTACAGAGGTTTAGCTAGGGTCTAAAAATTTTGTGATGAGGTGGCTTTAATATTTCATCAAAGATACGCCCAAAATCAGCGTTTTTCCAACGTTTTTCTCAGCTTTTCTGCGTTTTCTCACCTTTTTCAATAGTTGATATAATATTTAAAAAAATTCAGTACACAGGTTTAGCTGAGGTGGAAGAATTTTGTTTGCCAAAGATACGCCGATATAGTAACAGGTGCTTTTACTAGCGTTTTTGGCGAGCGAAGCGAGCCCGCTGATCTCATTTATGGACGATCCAGTCGGGGGTCCAGGGGGCGGAGCCCCCTGGATAGACGGATATGGCGAGCAAAGCGAGCCATACGTCTAGTAACTAAGATAAGATTTTTTATTTTTGTACAAACCTGAAATGGCGGCTAATTTGAAAAGCAAATCAGGAGTTTATCAGAGATTGACAATGTTTTAACAACCGAACCCGGTCTTTCTAAATTTCAATAAAATCTGTGGATTATCAACGTGGACCTCACGTTGATAATCCACAATAACCTTTGTGGATAACCTTTCCAAATAGTTATATTTTTTTAATTCTACATTTCTATGTATTGCAGTCGAACGTCAGCCCTGACAACGCCTTTCTGCTACTGACTCAGGCGCGCATTTTCGACGAGCCGCAACTAGCGGCACTCTGTTTGCAGACAATCGACAAGTGCACCCTGGAGGCGGTTCAGGCAGACTGCTTCAACGACATAGATCGTGACACTTTGCTGCTCGTCTTGGACCGAGATACGCTGCGCATCCACGAGGCCAAACTTTTCCACGCTGTCATCAGGTATCCTATACTATTAAACGAGCAATTTCTGTTTATATGTTTGTATTTCACCGGATCTCGAAAACTGCTCTAACGATTCTCACGAAATTTAGAACATAGTAGGTTTATAATATAAATATTCGATTGCACTAGGTCTCATCCCTGGGAAAACTCGCTGAAAGAAATTAAAAGGATAATTATTATTCATCCACGAGGCCAAACTGTTCCACACTGTCATCAGGTATGAAACACTATAGTGATTTGAATCATAGAGAAACAATAGCATAAGTAGATATGCCATGGTATAGGGCGTTTATTTCGCAACTTTTACTGTTATCTCAAGCCTATAGTCAAGATTCAAGATTCATTATTGCCAGAACAACTTTACATTGTATGAGCACGTCAAAAAATAATAACAATAATATAACACTTGTAAAATAAAAGAGAAATCTATATATATATAAAAGTGAAATGGCACTCACTCACTGACTGACTGACTGACTGACTCACTCACTCACTCACTCACTCACTCACTCACTCGCAGAACTAAAAATCTACCGGACCAAAAACGTTCAAATTTGGTAGGTATGTTCAGTTGGCCCTTTAGAGGCGCACTAAGAAATCTTTTGGCAATATTTTAACTCTAAGGGTTGTTTTTAAGGGTTTAAAGTTCGTCTTTTAGCATGTATATTCTTCTTATTCTCTTAATTATAATTGAAAAAAGGCCATACCATAAGTTAATATAGAACTATAATCTAGAGAGAGTACCTCTTCGAAACAGTTGTTAACTGGCAACTAAATTAATAATTTTGTCAGGTTGGCATTAAGTTGAGTTGACTTTGTTAGGTTGGCACCAAGTTGAAGATTTAAATGCATTTATCGCGGAAAAATTGATTGGGCACTGCTACTTCAATCCTGGGAATATTATATTACTAGCAGTCAGGCTCGCTTCGCTCGCCATATCCGTTTAGCCAGCCGTTTAGTCTGGACCCCCGACTGGATTGTCCTAACATATGATAAAAATGCCCAAATGAAAATTGCAGGCGAGCGAAGCGAGCATGCTGATCTCATTCTTGGACGATCCAGTCGGGGGTCCCGGGGGCGGAGCCCCCTGGCTAGACGGATATGGCGAGCGAAGCGAGCCTGACGGCTAGTTATGATATAAAATTAATCATATGATAAAATTAATCGTATAATATATGAAGATATCACAATAACAATTCGTCTTTGTCTTAGTTAGGAACAAACTACAATTCATATTAATAAGTAATTCAGTTTTACCAAAAATTAAAAGGTAAATGTTGCATCATGAGCATTCATTATATTGTAGACTGAAAATACTCATCTACCGAATAGTACCATAGAGAAACAATAGCGTAAGTAGATATACCATGGTATAGGGCGTTTATGTCGCAACTTTTACTGTTATCTCAAGTCGATTACTGTCGATTATTGTCGATTTTTACTGTTTTGTTGGGGTGAGAGTGTATGAACGGCACAATATGAGAGACTACCAGTGTCACACAGCTTCACGGGAAAGAACTATGTGGACTATCGGCTTGAGATAACAGTAAAAGTTGCGACATAAACGCCCTATACCATGGGATATCTACTCAAGCTATTGTTTCTCTATGATAGTACGCACTCTCTGTCAATTTATTTTTTAAAATTTGTTCGAATTCATAGATTGGCAGCTCTCTAATTTCTATAGAAAGATTGTTATAAATTTTGGCTTGTTGGAAAATATGGCTATCTCTTGTCTTGGAGAGTCTTATTTGAGGCAGTGATAGATCATTGTCACGTCGGGTGGAGTAAGAATGATTGGTTCCCAGACGCGGAAAGATTCTATATTCATTTTAACATATAGCAAGGTATGAAGAATAAAGAGAGATTGATTGATTGATTGATTGATTGAGTACTTTATTTATGTAGATTACAATATATACTGGCTTATAATACACTTATATACAATAGCTTACAATACAGCAAAATTATAGATGAATTTACATAATATAGACTAAGAAAATAATTATTGAACTGTATATGATATGAAAAAGCAATTTGTAATGTAATAACTATAGATAATAATCATATTGTTATGCATCTACATAAATTGGCGGAGCTTTGGACATATCAATGTCCATTCTTCGGAAAGAATATTAAAAATATCCTCCCCACTAACTCTCTACCAAAATCCACCATAGAAAGAGAACGTCAGAATTTTCAGACTTCGGAAACTTTCTTTACAAGAATCTCTGTTCTTCAAGCTATTCAATACTCTCAGTGCCTTTTTTGCCAAATAAAAACCTTTGTTGCATGACAAGAGTTGCCCCAGAGACGAATTCCATAGGAGATGAGGGATTGGAAAAGTCCATAATACACAAGTAACAAAGATTCAGCATTCAAAGATAACTTGAGTCTCCTTAAAAGAAAAACAACTCTGGAGAGTCTCCTGCACAAACTCAAGACATGAGGCTCCCAACCCAATCTTCTCTCCAATGTAAATCCCAACAGTTTGACATTATTCTTGACATTAGTATCTAGTCCACGTAGTTCTTTAGCTGCGTACACATAAACGCGCCTTCAACCCGCACCGAGCACGCTCCGCCCTCGTACCGCCTTCGTTCCTCCATCGAACCACAGTCGCTCCACCCCCGCACCCATCATGAACGTTACGGAAGATGTTAGATCTTCTCGCGTTCCCCGGTCGAACCACTGTTGCTCCCCGGTCGATCATCAATCGCTCTGCTGGAGTGACGTTCGGTTGCGGAGCAGAGCGAAAGTCTGTACGCACCTTTTCCCGTGAAGCTTTATGACGCTGGTAGTCTCTCATATTGTGCCGTTCATACACTCTTACCCGGTCAAAACGGTAGAAATCGACAATAATCAATTTCAATTTATTAAAAACACACAAAACAAGACAAAACAAAATAACAAAGAATTACAAAACAAATAAAATACAATAAAATGCTACAAATATAAAAAACCATGGGCTTTGTTGTTGAGTGTATTGGAGAAGAGAAATCGACAGTAATTGGCTTGAGATAACAGTAAAAGTTGTGACATAAACGCCCTATACCATGGGGTATATCTACTTGAGCTATTGTTTCTCTATGGTTAAACGTTAGGCTATAATGGCAAGAACAAAACTTTATACTCACGAGATTGACAACTATAGTGAGGTCCACGTTATAATGGCAGTGTTTGATTGGCAATGGTATTGCTATCCTTGTCTATCATTCAACAAAGCAGATAGCGCTATCTCTTTCTCGCTTTGCTCTGTTGCCAGATCGTCTTTTAACAATGCAGAATTGATAGTTAATCAACAAAATATTTCATTTTAATTATGAAAATTCATTATGAAATAAAATGTAATTGATTATTTTAAACTAGAGTGAACAGTTTATATTACATTGAGTGACTCAAAAGTGCAGACTATAGTGAGGTCCACGTTATAATGGCAATGTTTGTTTAGCAATGGTATTGCTATCCTTGTCTATCATTCAACAAAGCTGATGGCGCTATCTCTTTCTCGCTTTGCTCTGTTGCTAGATCGTCTTTAAACAATGTATAATTGATAATTAACAAAATATTTCATTTCAATTTTGAAAATTCATCATGAATTTATTGAAAAATATAATTTCTTGTTTTAAAAAGTATAATTGATTATTTCAAACTAGTAGTTATGTGAACAGTAGACCTCGTGCAGTTATAAACCACAGTCTCCTCCAATACTAATAGCAGCTCGTTATGAGATCTGGGGATCTGTGGTACGAGTACAAAAGTGGTGGAGGGCTGAACGAGGGATCCATGCAAAACTGGATGCAAAACTGTTGAAAATTGCCATTCCAAATTACTAACAACAGGGAGTGTCGCAGATGCAAGACGATCAGGGAGACCGTCAACGTCAAGGACAGCAGAGAATGTTGACAGAGTTCGTGAAATGTTCATGAGGAGCCCTAAGAAATCACTGCGTCAAGGATCTCGTTAAAATGGTCTTTCACGTTACTCTGTTGCAACGATGAAAGATCTCAGTGTTTTTGGATCCAATGTTGCATGGATGCCTCGTTCAGCCCTCCACCACCTTTGTACTCGCACCACAGATCCCCACACCTCATAACGAGCTGCTATTTTGGCTCGTTCTTCCTTAGTCAAGAGAGCGGGCATTTTTAAACTGAAACTTTTTGTGTAGTTGAGAAGTTGATATTGTGGTAATTATTCATATTGAATGGAAAAGACTAAGAAATTGTCAAAAAACCACTGATTTATTGATAAATAGAAAGACCGGTTTCGGTTATTACACCATTGTCAATCTCTGATAAACAGGTCTTTCTATTTATCAATAAATCAGTGGTTTTTTGACAATTTCTGAGTATTTACCATTCAATTTAAACTGAAACAAATAGTAAAGTAAATTCGTATGGCTTTAGTTGGTGGGGAGGGGAGTCCCTTGCGGGAAGCTCCCACCGCCTGAATATATAATTTAAACCGTCAATGGGCCTTACGACTGTCATACTTCAGCCGGGACCGACAGTTTAACGTGCCCATCCGATAACACGGAAGTTATCTGGTTAAAAAACTGGTGTTAAAAATGAAAACTGGTGTTGGACACAACCTAAAGGAGTGCTCTATCTAGCAAATGTAGTTCTAACAAAATTTGTTCATAGATTGATTGATTGATTGAGTACTTTATTTATGTAGATTACAATATATACTGGCTTATACACTTATATACAATAGCTTACAATACAGCAAAATTATAGATGAATTTACATAATATAGACTAAGAGAATAACTATTGAACTGTATATGATATGAAAAAGCAATTTGTAATATAATAACTATAGATATTATATTGTTATGCATGTACATAAATTGGCGGAGCTTTGGACATATCAATGTCCATTCTTCGGAAAGAATTTTAAAAATATCCTCCCCACTAACTCTCTACCAAAAGAGATAAAGAAATTATAGCAGTATAAAAATAGGGAGTGATTACAGACACTCTGTAAAACGTCGTATAAGAGAAGATAATTATAATTACATAATTACCCGTTAAATAATTAGTTGTTACAATATCAACTTCTCAACTACACAAAAAGGTTCCACATAAATTGTTTGTTTTGCAGGTGGTCGGAGGCGGAATGTGGCCGACAAGAGTTGGATGTGACGCCGGAGAATCAGCGTCGTGTGCTGGGCAGAGCCGTCTCATTGGTGCGCTTCCCGCTTATACCTGTCGAGGAATTTGCCGGTCATGCCGCTCAATCAGGGCTGCTCACCGATCAGGTAATCAAAAATCAAATTTATCAGCGATTAAGTGAATTAGAGATTTATTTATTTATAAATTGATAGATACAATATCATTGTTAACTATGAATGATTGGGAAAGGAACAACAGCCTTAAGGCCCGCCGCAAAGTAGACCCACGCTAATCCACGTAAAGCAACCCACGCCGTGGGATGTTTTGCAAACGATTGCTTTATAGTGAGGTCCACGTTATAATGGCAGTAGATAAATAATAAATAATTCACTAAAACATAAATAAATAAATAACTGTTGACAGGAAGTGGTCAGCCTTTTCCTGTACTACCACGTGAATCCAAAGCCGGCGATTGCGTTTAAGGACACTCCGCGCATGATCATAGGCAAGGAGCAGTGCGTGCGTCGCTTCAATCAGATTGAGATGCGCTGGGGATACAGCGGAACCAGCGACCGTATCAGGTTATCATTATTTCACATTTGCTGTATCAGTAGTATCCAAAATACTTTTTCCTCCACCTACTGTCTAAAGTACTTACTTTACTCCCTGAAACCTAATACTAAAGTGTCACTTTTTCGCTCTCGGTAGTAAAAAACAGAAAAACTCCCTAGGGAGTAAAAGTGACTCCATTTAAATAACATGGGAAGCATCTCTATTTTAAAAACTTACATTATAATAGATTAGAAGGTCTAAGCTCAGATGAGAAAGCATAAAGAGGTGTCTGTCATTGAGTCAACTGAATTCAATACCACAACCAGAAATTTGATCAACTCATGAAATATATGTTTGTATGATATTATATTCTTAATATTAGTAAACGATAAAAATTTATACAATTTTTAAAATATTTTATTCTATTCAAAATACCAGCCAACAAATATTTTTGATCTGCATTCTGTAATTCAAATCTGAACCGCGTGATCTGGAGTCAGCCATTTTTGGTAGCTGCTCATCTGATATAATTGTTACAACTTTTGCCGATAGATAGCGCAATCGGTAGTGCCAATCAGCCGACCGGTTTTTAGGTTTTAGATCTAGGTTATGTTGTTAAGAATCATTGTCACCAATACGTAAGTTATTAGAATGATTTTATTCGCAGTTTCTATAAAAAAATGTAGATGGAGGAAAAATGTTGTGTACATCACGAGCGAAAAATACTTTTTCTCCCTCAGGAAAATTGCTGCCCTCGGCTTCGCCTCGGGCTTCAAACTTTTTCCCACAGGGAGAAAAAGTCGTACTTTTCACTCTAGATATACAAATAACTATTTCCTACAGATACCTTGAAAAGTGACCATTTCTGCACTGATTACAGAACGCAAAGAATCACTTTTCCGCACTAGTGCGCAAAGTATTACTTTGCGTACTCCATATTTGCAACATGGCAACACAAAATAGTTGGTGGGTTATATGGAGGATTAGTGCACGAAAACAAAAATTAAGTTGGTAACAATGACTGTGGTTAGATTTAGATAAGAATCATTTCAATGGCTACCCTACATTTATGATAAAAACCCAATCTAGAAATCCAAAACAAGAATAATGTTCATCTATATCATAATTAAATAATCATCATTTATGAATTCTCATAATTTAATAATAGATAATAGTTCTTTTCTATTGATAATTATTATTTCAACGGCAAGCAATGAGAAAAGTAGCAAATATACATTATAAAATTTGAATTTTGAGGTTAAATGATTACCGTTTGATATCCATTTAAATAAAAATAATAAAAAACATAAGAATACTACAATATATATTCTCTGTTGTCTATGTTATTTTTCAGTTTACTTTGAGAATTTGTCGTGTATTTTGAATGCGAATTTTTTGTTCTATCTGTATTTTTTCTGATTCTTGAATGAATAAAATTGAAAACTATGGCTGAGAATTTTCAACTCCAATTGGATTATTAATTTTTAAATGAATTAAGGTTGTTATTAATAACAGCATCACACACACAAATATTTGATGGATTTCAGCCATCAAACACTTTTCATATTCAATGGTAACTGTAGGAAAAGTTTAATGTGAAATACGTGAGCAAAGTTCCTCTGCTGCACTCAAGAAGCCATTCCGCCCTCGCCTACGGCTCGGGCGTGAACGTTTCTTTCGGTGCAGCAAACTGTCACTTTGCGCACTAGTTGCACAAATAACTATTTCCTGAGAAAACTTTTTCATTTTGATAGCTTGATGATATACAAATCGAAAAACTTTGAAATATGTCATCATTAGAAAGTCTATTTCTAGCCTTTGCACAGCCTTAAATAACGACTCACAAATAGATGTAAAAGAGGATAAAATAAATTTACATTAATTGACCGAGTAAAGTGAGGTCTAAGATTCAAGTCGACGATTTGGCATTTCTCTTAATGTTAAAATGTTTATATGTTTTTATGTTGCGCATTTACGGCGAAACGCGGTAATAGATTTTCATGAAATTTCACAGGTATGTTCCTTTTTTAATTGCGCGTCGACGTATATACAAGGTTTTTCGAAATTTTGCATTTCAAGGATAATATGAAAGGAAAAAGGAGCCTCCTTCATACGCCAATATTGTAGTAAAAATCAGAATATAGAATTATTAATTATAAATCAGCTGTCTAGTGGACCATAATACTACCCGTTCAAAAACATCGAACATCTTGAAAATGTATCTTTCAAACAACGTTAGTGGACAGTTGACTATAATACTACCCGTTCAAAAACATCGAACATCTTGAAAATGTATCTTTGCATTAACGTTAGTAGACAGTTGACTATAATACTACCCGTTCATAAACATCGAACATCTTGAAAACGTATCCTTCCATCAACGTTGTAGACAGTTGCAGCCAGACCTGATAACAGCGCTCACACTCACATTCCGGGACGACACGTCACGGTACGATAGGACAGAAAGCTCTATGTTTATTTAGGATTTTTTCTAGACATTTTAAATTGATAAATTATTTATTCATTTTTGAGAAAACATAACAACAGGTCAATGTTACTTACTGAGCGCGAGGTCTACTGTTCACAAAACTTAGTGTAAAATATGAGTGAGATTGATTAATCATTTTTGAGCAATTAAAAATCCCCTTAAGTTCCCAAAAATTCCCATAAATTCCCAAAATTTCTTGGCCTTGGAAATATTTCGAAATCATAAGTTCCTTCCCATTGGGAATATTCCCGATCCACATCACTAATCAGCAGTAGAAAGTTCATTTTTAGCCTTTGCACAGCCTCAAATAACGACTCACAAATAGATGTAAAAGAGGACTAGTAGTTCTGTGAACAGTAGACCTCACGTAGTATTCTCATCCACAAGTACCTGATTGAAACTGTAGACCTTATGGAAATACAGCAAAAGACTGACTTCTCCACACATCTGTGTAATCACTTGTCAGCTGATTTATGATGAATAATTCTATAGTCTGATTTTCACTCTAATATTGGCGTATGAAGGAGGCTCCTTTCTCCTATTATACTAGTAGTTCTGTGAACAGTAGACCTCACGTAGTATTCTCATTCACAAGTACCTGATTGAAACTATAGATTTTATGGAAATACAGCAAAAGACTGACTTCTCCACACATCTGTGTAATCACTTGTCAGCCGTGCTACCAAATTTATCTAATCGAGAAAATGTAATAAATAAATATACATTAATTTATTTGTCGTTGATTAGATTCACGACGGATAGACGCATTTTCGTGCTGGGCTTCGGGCTGTACGGCTCCGTCCACGGGCCCACCGAGTACGGTGTCACCGTCCAACTACTGAAGGCCGCCTCCGGCAAGGTCTGTGCGTCCCACGCCACCACATTCACCTGCGACGGGTCCAACTCCACGTTCCGAGCCCTGTTCGAGGAGCCCGTCGAGATACAGGCCAACGTCTGCTACCTGGCCTGTGCCACGCTCAAGGTAATACAAACAATACCAATCTTCAATTCAATTTATTTTTTCCTTCTGAATACAGTTTAAAGCAGTTACATACACTGATAATGACAATTGGAATGCAATAGAGATAGAGCTTTATCATCATTAATTCTATTACATAACAAAAAACTGATGTTCTCAACTTCATGACCTATGCTGCCTGCTCCTTGTGTAAACTGTGAAATTCGATGATTTTTTTAGTCGTCATTTTTTTAAAGTCGTCGAAACAGCTGTTCTACAGATGAAATAACTCGACTATGTGTTCTTTTTACTTTCCTTGCCCTACTACCATAGGTAAGGAAAGTATTGCTTTCCAAAAAAAATTAAGGTACCCTAATTTCAAGTTTTCTATACGTTTCAAGGTCCCCTGAGTCCAAAAACATGATTTTTGGGTGTTGGTCTGTGTGTGTGTGTGTGTTGTGTGTGTGTGTGTTGTGTGTGTTGTGTGTGTGTGTGTGTTGTGTGTGTGTGTGTGTGTGTGTGTGTGTGGTGTGTGTGTGTGTGTGTGTGTGTGTGTGTGTGTGTGTGTTGTGTGTGTTGTGTGTGTGTGTGTGTGTGTGTGTGTGTGTGTGTGTGTGGTGTGTGTGTGTGTGTGTGTGGTGTGTGTGTGTGTATGTGTGTATGTCTGTGAACACGATAACTCCATTCCTAATCAACCGCTTGACTTGAAATTTTAAACTTAAGGTCCTTATACCATGAGGATCTGACAATAAGAAATTCAATAAAATTGAATTCAAAATGGCGGAAAAAATGGCGGATAATTACTAAAAAACCATGTTTTTCACGGTTTTCTCGAAAACGGCTCTAACGATTTTCTTCAAATTTATACCATGGATAGCTATTTATAAGCCCTATCAACTGACATGAGTCTCATTTCTGGGAAAATTGCAGGAGCTCCGTAATATTCTTGTGAAAAATGGTGGATAATCACTAAAAAACCATGTTATTCACGGTTTTCTCGAAAACGGCTCTAACGATTTTCTTCAAATTCATACCATGGATAGCTATTTATAAGCCCTATCAACTGACATGAGTCTCGTTTCTGAGAAAATTGCAGGAGCTCCGTAATATACTTGAGAAAAAAGGCGGATAATTACTAAAAAAACCGTGTTTTTCACGATTTTCTCAAAATAACTTGACCGATTTTTTTCAAATTCATACTCTGTATAGTTATTTATCAGCTCTATTGACTGGCATGAGTCTCCTTTCTGGGAAACTAATGGGGGGTCCACCCCATCCTTGAGAAATGGACGTTGTAACCTCCTTCTCGTGCATGAGGTAGGTAGGTAGAGCAGTTCATAAAAAGAACACAGTCGAGATATTTCATCTGTAGAACAGCTGTTTTGACGACTTTAAAAAAATCATCGAATTTCACAATTTACACAAAGGAAAAAGTACTCTGAAAACAATTATATACACACATATACAAAAGTCTGATCGTAGTTTCAAATATGAGCAAGGAAAGTTGTGTGAGTGTACCACACCAGATTTTTATGAACTGCGCTACCTACCTACCTCATGCACGAGAAGGAGGTTACTAAGTTTATTTCTCAAGGATGGGGTGGACCCCCCGTTAGTTTCCCAGAAAGAAGACTCATGCCAGTTGATAGAGCTGATAAATAACTATACAGGATATGAATTTGAAAAAAATCGGTCAAGTTATTTTTGAGAGAATCGTGAAAAACATGGTTTTTAGTAATTATCCGCCATTTTTCTCAAGAATATTACGGAGCTCCTGCAATTTTCCCAGAAATGAGACTCATGCCAGTTGATAGGGCTCATAAATAGCTATCCATGGTATAAATGTGAAGAAAATCGTTAGAGCCGTTTTCGAGAAAACCGTGAAAAACATGGTTTTTTAGTAATTATTGCCTTAATCATCATTTAAACTAGCCGATACAAATAGAGGAAGCTACAGTGAGTTTTCACTAGCAGCTGACTGTATTGGTTGAACAGTTACATAGAATCTTAAGCAATAAAGTTTATGCAATTCAAGAAACGATATAATATACTTTGTAAAATCAAACAACAAAATATAGAACTATACTAAACAATAAAACTCTTGAGCTATCACAAATGCAATTGAGCTATCACATTCCATATGCAAAATGTGTTTGTAGAGGAAAATGAATTAGACCAAGAAGAGAAAGTAGCATTCTTGGGAATTTTATTGGACAGGAAATTAACATGGCATCCTTACATTGAGAGGATATGTAATAAGATATCATCTGGAGTATTTGTCCTGCGGCAGCTTGCTAGGCTGAATGATAAAAAACTACTGTTAACTGCTTACCATGGACTTATACTATCTCATATTAGGTATGCTATTTTAGTATGGGGTAATTCATCTCAACAAAATATGGACAGGGTGTTTAAGATTCAAAAGAAGGCACTCAGATGTATAGAGAAAGTGAATAAGTTAGACTCTTGTAGGCCTTTATTTAAAAAGCTTGGTCTATTAACTGTGCCATCTTTGTATGTATATGAAGTTGTAATGCATGTGAAAACGAGTGGTGTGATCCAGAATTCAGATGTTCATGAGTATAATACGCGAAACAGAGCAGATTATCATATAATGGGTCACAATAGTAGGTTATTTGAACAAAAACCAGATTATATTGGTAGGAAATTTTATAACAAGCTACCTCAAATCTTGAAAAGTAATGATGATTTGAAGATTTTCAAAAAACAAATTAAAAAATATTTAGTTGATAGAGCTTTTTATAGTGTACAAGAATTCCTTTCAAACCTAAACTAGGTTGAACTACTTAGTGTTAGAATTATTATGTAATAACATGACTTGTCTTATACTCCATGACTGGAGTCTTTAGGACGTAATCTTAAAAAAAAAAAAAAAAAAAAAAAAAAAAAAAAAACAATTTTATTCTTGTATAAAACGCTGCCCCACTTCAACAGTGCTACAACTCAAAAATTATCATTTTTGAGATTTCTACATCATTTTACCCAGCTTTCCTTCCTCTCTTTCCAGAGCTACACTCAACTAAGTCTAAGAATATCATACTTCTACATGGGAGAAATCAACATTCCATATGCAATGCACAATTCATAGTGATAATTTGAAATATAAAATTGCCTTTTTCTCAAAACTTGGATTTTTGAGTTGTAGTAGTGTTGAATCAATTGAATGGAATTGATTTATTGTTTTTTTTTCACAAAAAAAAGACTTATAAAACATAAGTAAATGTACTAATTTAAAGAAAATTATATCTATGTTTAAACTATTTCACAAAATAATTGAAACTGTACTCACATGGACCTGTCAGTCTGTTCGTGATAAATTTAAAGCAGAAAAACATAGAATCTAGAATCATAGAATCATAGAATTAGAATCATCTAAACATAGAATTATAGTCGGTCTGTTCGTGATAAATTTAAAGCAGAAAAACATAGAATCTAAACATAGAATCTAAGAATCATAGATTCTATGTTTCTAAACATAGAATCTTAAGCAATAAAGTTTATACAATTCAGGAAACGATATAATATACTTACTAAAATCAAAATATAGAACTATACTAAACAATAAAACCATAGAGAAACAATAGGGTAAGTAGATATCATATGGTATAGGGTGTTTATGTCGCAACTTTCACTGTTATCTCAAGCCAATTACTGTCGATTATTGTCAATTTATACTGTTTTGTTGGGGTGAGAGTGTATGAACGGCACAATTTGAGAGACTATCAGTGTCACACAGCTGCATGGGAAATAACTACGTGAACTATCGGCTTGGGATGACAGTGAAAGTATCGACATAAACGCCCTATACCATGGGATATCTACTTATTCTATTGTTTCTCTATGATAAAACTCTTGAGCTATCACAATTTTATTCTTGTATAAAATTCTTGTATCAGAAAGAAAGAGCTTACATAGGCAACAAAGGCCTTTGCGTAAGCTCGAGTTATCATAACAATATGCGTTATATCATAGAGAAACAATAGCGTAAGTAGATATCCCATGGTATAGGGCGTTTATGTCGCAACTTTTACTGTTATCTCAAGCCGATAGTCCACGTATTCCTTTCCCGTGAAGCTTTATGATGCTGGTAGTCTCTCATATTGTGCCTTCTATACACTCTTACCCGGTCAAAACAGTAAAAATCGACAACAGTCGACAGTAATCGGCTTGAGATAACAGTAAAAGTTGCGACAAAACGCCCTATACCATGGGATATCTACTTAAGCTATTGTTTCTCTATGATAGAATCTTAAGCAATAAAGTTTATACAATTCAAGAAACGATATAATATACTTACTAAAATCAAACAACAAAATATAGAACTATACTAAACAATAAAACTCTTGAGCTATCACAATTTTATCTATATATATAAAAGCGAAATGGCACTCACTCACTGACTGACTGACTGACTGACTGACTCACTCACTCACTCGCAGAACTAAAAATCTACCGGACCAAAAACGTTCAAATTAGGTATGTTTAGTTGGCCCTTTAAAGGCGCACTAAGAAATCTTTTGGTGCTATTTTAACTCTAAGGGTGGGTTTAAAGTTCTTTTAGAATGTATATTCTTCTTATTCCAATATCTTAAAATTCTAATTGAAATGCCCATACCATATGTTAACATAGAACTATAATCTAGAGAGACTACCTCTTCGAAACAGTTGTTCTGGTAACTAAATTAAAATTTTTGTCAGTTTGGCATTAAGTTGAGTTGACTTTGTTAGGTTGGCACCAACTTGAAGATTGAAATGCATTTATCGCGGAAAATTGATTGGGCACTGCTACTCCAATCAGAGCTATTCCTGGGAATATTATATTAATAGTCGTCAGGCTCGCTTCGCTCGCCATATCCGTTTAGCCAGACGTTTAGTCTGGACCCCCGACTGGATTATCCTAACATATGATGGTCCTACAAATGAAAAATGCAGGCGAGCGAAGCGAGCCTGCTGATCCCATTCTTGGATGATCCAGTCGGGGGTCCAGACTAAACGGATATGGTGAGCGAAGCGAGCCTGACGGCTAGTAATATAATATTCCAAGGGATAGCTCTGATTGAAGTAGCAGTGCCCAATCAATTTTTCCGCGATAAATGCATTTCAATCTTCAACTTGGTGCCAACCTAACAAAGTCAACTCAACTTGATGCCAAACTGACAAAATTTTTAATTTAGTTACCAGAACAACTGTTTCGAAGATGTAGTCTCTCTAGATTATAGTTCTATGTTAACATATGGTATGGCCTTATTTCAATTATAATTAAGAGAATAAGAAGAATATACATGCTAAAAGACGAGCTTTAAACCCTTAAAAACCACCCTTAGAGTTAAAATATTGCCAAAAGATTTCTTAGTGCGCCTCTAAAGGGCCAACTGAACATACCTACCAAATTTGAACGTTTTTGGTCCGGTAGATTTTTAGTTCTGCGAGTGAGTGAGTGAGTCAGTCAGTCAGTCAGTCAGTGAGTGCCATTTCGCTTTTATATATATATATATATATATATATATTATATATATATATATAGACAAACTGTTATACAGAGCAAGTCATATCGAGTCATAGCGAGTCAGGGGGCGGAGCCCCCTGGCTAGACGCACATGGTGAGCGAAGCGAGCCTGACGGCTAGTAGTTTATAATAGCTTCAGTTGTGGGGCCTGAAGTAATAGTAGGTATTGGTATGACTTGCTCTGTTTGTCTAACAGTTTGTAATGGATAAATATGTAAAGTGTTCACAATGTGTGTGTTGTGTTGGTAGGGGCCAGACTCTCATTACGGCACCAAGGGCGTGCGCAAGGTGTGTGTGGAGTGTCCGAACAAAGGAAAGGTGACATTCCAGTTCTCTTATGCTGCCGGCAACAACAACGGCACCTCCGTTGAGGACGGACAAATTCCCGAAATACTCTTCTATGTCTGATGGGTAAGTGTTCTTACAATTCAGCATTTTTCAGCTCACTTGAATCATAGAGAAACAATAGCGTAAGTATATAAACAACAGTTGCCAACAGTTTTTGCAATTGAAATCAGTCTAAATATATTTTAGAGCTGTGAATAACAAATAGTGAGTAGGTTTTTGATTTTGTATTCAATTTTTTTAAATAAGTGCAATATTTCTAAAGTTTTTAATTTATTGTGATTCATTTAGAGTATAAAATCAACCGTCAAAATTCAAAATTTTAAATCATCATTTCTGGACCGAAAATCAAGTGACGAAGCAGTGTGATACTATATAACCTTATCTTTTGGACAACATTAACATTTTATCAAAATTTTTGGAGAGAAATAGTACAGGCTTAGCCTAGTTTTTCTTCCAATGTCATAATTGTATTATGATTATAGTATTTTATAAATAAATAAATAAAAAAAAATAATAATAAAGTAGATATCCCATGGTATAGGTCGTTTATGTCACAACTTTTACTGTTATCTCAAGCTGATTACTGTCGATTATTGTAGATTTTTACTGTGTTGTTGGGGTGAGAGTGTATGAACGGCACAATATGAGAGACTACCAGCGTCATAAAGCTTCACAGGAAAGAACTACGTGGACTATCAGCTTGGGATAACAGTAAAAGTTGCGACATAAACACCCTATACCATGGGATATCTACTTATGCTATTGTTTCTCTATGATAATAGTCAATTATTGACTGAAGAGAAGCTGAAGTCTTATAGTGAGGTCCACGTTATAATGGCATTGGAGAAAGATAGGAGAACAACGTTGCCGAACCTCTGTCTTGTCAATGCCTTCTATAGACGGTAGCTGATACAGGTTTATTGATGTAATATTAACTGTTCATTCTCGTTTGAAATAATCAATTATATTCTATTAAGCCAGAAATTATATTTTTCAACGAGGAATTTTCATAAGTTAGATAAAATATTTTGTTAATTAACTACTAATTCTACATTATTTAAAGACGATCTGGCCACAGAGCAATGAGAGAAAGAGATGTTGAATGATAGACAAGGATATAATGAGGTTCACCTTATAATGGCAGTGTTTGATTAGCAATGGTATTGCTATCCTTGTCTATCATTCAACAAAACGGATAGCGCTATCTCTTTCTCGCTTTGCTCTGTTGCCAGATCGTCTTTCAACAATGTAGAATCAATAATTAAATAACAAAATATTTTATCTTAATTATGAAATTATTGAAAAATTTAATTTCTTGCTGAATAAAATATAATTGATTATTTCAAACTGGGATGGACAGTTAATATGACATCAATAGACCTGTATCAGCTACCGTCTATAGAAGGCATGGACGAGACTGAAGTTTGCCAGTGTTGTTCTTCTATCTTTCTCCACTGCCATTAAAACGTGGACCTCACTATACTAGTAGCTCTGTGAACAGTAGACCTCACGCAGTATTCTCATCCACAAGTACCTGATTGAAACTATAGACCTTATGGAAATACAGCAACAGACTGGCTTCTCCACACATCTGTGTAATCACTTGTCAGCTGATTTATGATCACCGATTTATAGATTACCGTCTGTAGAAGGCATTGACAAGACAGAGGTTCGGCAACGTTGTTCTCCTATCTTCCTCCACTGTCATTATAACGTGGACCTCACTACAAATTCACGACGAGTCAGGGAGCATTCTAAACGAGTTAATCTCTGATTCCACTGAATTTGGTAGAGAGTTAGTGGGGAGGATATTTTGAATATTCTTTCTGAAGAATGGACATTGATATGTCCAAAGCTCCGCCAATTTATGTACATGCATAACAATATAATTATTATCTATAGTTATTATATTACAAATTGCTTTTTCATATCATATACAGTTCAATAATTATTTTCTTAGTCTATATTATGTAGATTCATCTATAATTTTGCTGTATTGTAAGCTATTGTATATAAGTGTATAAAACAGTATATATTGTAATCTACATAAATAAAGTACTCAATCAATCAATCCACCGCAAGACAGCCGCATCGAACCGACGATGGCCCTCAATTAGCCTCAGCTCAGCTGACGAAGAATTCCATAAAGTACAGGACTTGACAGTACATAAGAGTCCTGTGAGTTGGGACAGCCAGCAGATGGGATTCATGCCGCGTTCCGTCACGGCCAGAACACCCTTAGACCAGTTATAGAGTAGACACGCTGGGAAGTCTAGCCTCTGAAGCCAACATCTACTGCGATATCACCATATCGTGACGTCAGCATCAGATAGAAAACAATGTAAAAAATCTGGTGTGGTGCACTCACACAACTTTCCTTGCCGTTATGAAAATTGATCACCTGACGCTAGTGTTCCCGCGCATCTCAAGTCTAATTATAAACAAAGATCTGAGCCAGCTGGTGACAGGTCAATAATGCTGGATACACACGAGATCTGCTATCTCTTCATAGTGAATGATTCAATAGAATCAACAGTTGCCAACAGTCTGCAATTGAATAATCACATTTTCTCAAATTTCAAGCTAATTATCAATTTTAGGTGAAAATGTTACTGGACATTAATTGAAGAGATTTTCATGCTCAATCTTTTCCACTCGAAATTTTTTGTTTAAATTATATCTGGGACCTGATAATTGGATATCTAAAATCAAACTTTGCATAGATGGGGCGGAGCTCCTGAAATTTTTACAGATATGGGACTTGTGGCAGTTGATAGAGCTTATCAATGACTATTTCAGGTATGAATTTGATCAAAATCGTTGGAGCCGTTTCCGAGAAAATCACGAAAAACCCTGTTTTTGACAACATTTTCGCCATTTTAGCCGCCATCTTGGATTTCATTTGATCGAAATTGTTCGTGTCGGATCCTTATAGTGAAAGGACCTTAAGTTCCAAATTTCAAGTTATTCCGTTAGTTGGGAGATGAGATATCGTGTACACAGACGCACATACACACACACACCACACACACACACACACACACACACACACACACACACACACACACATACAGACCAATACCCAAAAACCACTTTTTTGGACTCAGGGGACCTTGAAACGTATAGAAATTTAGAAATTGGGGTACCTTAATTTTTTTCGGAAAGCAATACTTTCCTTACGTATGGTAATAGGGCAAGCAAAGTAACAAACTCTGCTGCAGAAAAGTTTTCTATCCGATGCTGACGTCACGATATGGTGATATGGCAGTAGATGTTGGCTTCAGAGGCTAGACTTCTATTCTATAACTGGTCTAAGAGAACAGCCGAGTAGTAGTACTCCACTGCCAGACAATCAGGTGTTTTAGTTTGAGGAAGAGAAAGGTAGTGAGTGAGAAAATTAATTGACCGAGCGAAGTGAGGTCCAAGATTCAAGTCGACGGTTTTGCATTTCTCTTCATGTTTATATGTTTATGTGTTCATATGTTTATATTTATGTCATATTATTATTTGTTAGGTTAGCACAAATAATACAATGATAAGAAAAGAAAAGTAAATAACTTAAATACGTAATGATAGATAAATAAATGCAAGTGTTTACAATGTATGTTTATATGTTGCGCATTTACGGCGAAACGCGGTAATAGATTCTCATGAAATTTGACAGGTATGTTCCTTTTTAAATTGCGCGTCGACGTATATACAAGGTTTTTGGAAATTTTGCATTTCAAGGATAATATAAAAGGAAAAAGGAGCCTCCTTCATACGCCAATATTAGATTGAAAATCATACTATAGATTTATTCATCAAAAATCAGCTGACAAGTGATTACACAGATGTGTGGAGAAGCCAGTCTATTGCTGTATTTCCATAAGGTCTATAGTTTCAATCAGGTACTTGTGGATGAGAATACTGCGTGGGGTCTACTGTTCACAGAACTACTAATATAAAAGGAAAAAGGAGCCTCCTTCATTCGTCAATATTAGAGTAAAAATCAGACTATAGAATTCATCATAAATCAGCTGACAAGTGATTACACAGATGTGTGGAGAAGCCAGTCTATTGCTGTATTTCCATAAGGTCTATAGTTTCAATCAGGTACTTGTGGATGAGAATATTGCTTGAGGTCTACTGTTCACAGAACTACTAGTATAAAAGGACAAAGAAGCCTCCTTCATACGCCAATATTAGAGTAAAAATCAGACTATAGAATTATTCATCATAAATCAGCTGACAAGTGATTACACAGATGTGTAGAGAAGCCAGTCTATTGCTGTATTTCCATAAGGTCTATAGTTTCAATCAGGTACTTGTGGATGAGAATACTGCGTGAGGTCTACTGTTCACAGAACCACTAGTTATATATAAACTATAAATTCAATCTTTCGTTACAAATGTTCTATGCTTTTACACTCCAGAGCGAAGCTCGGTCCCCCGTTATTTTTATTTACGTGTAGAACATTGTCTTGAAGGCGGTTTATAATCGGACAAGATTGTTATTTTTATAGTTTTTTTTTTTGTGTAGTTGAGAAGTTGATATTGTGGTAATTATTCATATTGAATGAAAAAGACTATAAATTGTCAAAAAACCACTGATCTATTGTGAATTTTAAATCAGTGGTTTTTTGACAATTTCTTAGTCTTTTTCATTCAATTTTTTTATAGTCTTCAAAAACTTTTCACTTTAAAGACTTTTAATAAGGTGTTTCTTTGTTTTTTTCAGGTGAGTTGTCTTTTATTCTTCAACGACGAGAACTGAATCCTTTCGGCCTGAGGTGCATGGTCGCTGAATATTTCCTATGTTTTGTTATAATATCATATTTGAACTGAATTTAATACCAATCTGATAATACCAATGTATGGCTAAATATACATGTTTCAACAGCATTGATCAAATTTATATTTCACTGTTGATCTTATTGTATTTCTAGTTGTTTTTAATTTCATTTATTTTAGTTGTTTATAATAACCTCTATTTTTCTTTTGATATATTTAAGGCCGGTTTCCGAGCTCGGGGTTTAGCTAAGTCCAAAGACCTTATAGATGCATAGACTCACATGCAGCGCTAGTGTCGTACTTGGAATTGAAATCGGCCATTGAGGGGGCAACCTATAAGATTATTACATACCAATGCCTTTGTAATCTATAGTATTACACAAATACCTTAAAGATGCATAGACTCACATGCAGCGCTAGTGTCGTACTTGGAATTGAAATCGGCCATTGAGGGGGCAACCCATAAGATTATTACATACCAATGCCACCAATGCCTTTGTGATATATAGTATTACAAATAAATAATATATAATATATCATGTTAAAATACCCCAATGGCGGCCTTCAATTTCAAGTAAGAGCTATCATTGGGAAGGCATAGGCATTGTGGGTCTATATCTCTTTAAGGTCTTTGGCTAAATCCTAAGGTGCGTACAGACTTTCGCTCTGCTCCGCAACCGAACGTTACTCCAGCAGAGCGATTGATGATCGACCGGGGAGCAACAGTGGTTCGACCGGGGAACGCGAGAAGATCTAACATCTTCCGTAACGTTCATGATGGGTGCGTGGGCGGAGCGAATGTGGTTCGATGGAGGAACGAGGGCGGTACGAGGGCGGAGCGTGCTCGGTGCGGGTTGGAAGCGCATATATGTGTACGCAGCTCTAGACTTTAAACAGCTGGAGTCAGAAAATTGGCTTCCCAAAACGGGGCGTAGTCGCAGCTTTTATAACAGTAGTCGTAGTTTTTATTTTCTCATTTCTATAATTGGAAACGTTTCTCCTTGATGAAATTAGACATTCCTTAATAATTCAAAATAGCTGAAACTTTACACTATTTTCTCTTTATTTTATTTTGTGTTCAATTTTCTAGTTTTTCGAAATTTAATTCAAACGTGACTATGACAATGATTGCGACTACGCCCCGTTTTGGGAAGCCAATTTTCTGACTCCAGCTGTTTAAAGTCTAGGACTTGACTAGATCCCGAGCTCGGAAACCGGCCCATATTGTAGTTGTTCGAACTCACTGCCGGCGCACAAGTTGTTCTCTGCCGGTAGTGTCATATTGTAATTGAGAATATTATTTATTTTATTAATTTGTATATAATTTTTATGACAAATAGATGAATTGTATACAATACACTAAAGCTGGGCTTACACCAAAGTTATTAACAAAATGTTAATAACCTAATCCTTATAGATTCTATTAGAATGAACGGAACTCGACAAACACATATGTTCATCATGTGTATGATAAGTTATGTTCAATCTAATAGAATCTATAAGGATTAAGTTATTAACGTTTTGTTAATAACTTTGTTGTAAACCCAGCTTAACAGACAATTTTATTGTCTCTTTTCTGTATAAGGCTACTTGTAATATAAATAGAAATAGAAATCTCAGTTCCCTTTTTTGATTATTTTATCACAACATGTTTCAACAGTCATGTCATTTTCAAGTGATTTTTGATCACAGATGGAAATTACTAAGATACTGCAATTATTGAAATGCTAATGAATTAATTATTAATAGTAGTTCTGTGAACAGTAGACCTCACGCAGTATTATCATCCACAAGTACCTGATTGAAACTATAGACCTTATGGAAATACAGCAATAGACTGGCTTCTCCACACATCTGTGTAATCACTTGTCAGCTGATTTATGATGCATAATATTCTATAGTCTGATTTTTACTCTTATATTGGCGTATGAAGGAGGCTCCTTTCTCTTTTTATATTATCCTTGAAATGCAAAATTTCCAAAAACCTTGTATATACGTTGACGCGCAATTAAAAAAGGAACAAACTTGTCAAATTTCATGAAAATCTATCACCGCGTTTCGCCGTAAATGCGCAACATATAAGCATTTAAACATTCAAACATTTAAGCATTTAAACATTAAGAGAAATGCCAAACCGACGACTTGAATCTTAGACCTCACTTCGCTCGGTCAATTAAACGAAAATCCAAATTAAATGCTGTAATTCACCCCGAAGACTTCTGCTACTGCAAATATTGACAACAGGGTAAACAGCTAGATGGAAATTCGATGAGCGCTACTATTCAGAAAATCTAGTGTGGCGCACTCACACAACTTTCCTTGCCGTTATGAAAATTGATCACCTGACGCTAGTGTTCACGCGCATCTCAAGTCTACTACTTATAAACAAAGATCTGAGCCAGCTGGTGACAGGACAATAACTCTAGAGACATGCGAGGTCTGCCATCTCTTCATAGTGAATCATTTAATAGAATCAAAAGTTGCCAACAGTTTGCAATTGGATAATCACATTTTCTCGAATGTCGAGCTTATTTTCAATTTTAGGTGGAAATGTTACTGAACATTTATGAACATGTTACTGAACAGCAATTGTAGAGATTTTCATGCTCAATCTTTTCCACACAATTTTTTGTTTAAATTGTATCTGAAGCCTGATAATTAGAAATCTAAAATCAAACTTTGCATAGATGGAGCGGAGCTCCTGAAATTTTTGAAAAGCCCTATCAAATTGCATAAGTCTCATTTCAGGGAAAATTTCAGGAGCTCCGTAATATTCTTGAGAAAAATGGCGGAAAATGACTAAAAAACCATGTTTTTCACGGTTTTCTCGAAAACGGCTCCAACGATTTTCTTCAAATTTATACCATGGATAGCTATTCATAAGCCCTATCAACTGGCATGAGTCTCATTTCTGGGAAAATTCCAGGAGCTCCGTAATATTCTTGAGAAAAATGGCGGATAATGACTAAAAAGCCATGTTTTTCACGGTTTTCTCGAAAACGGCTTTAACGATTTTCTTCAAATTTTTACCATGGATAGCTATTTATAAGCCCTATCAACTTGCATAAGTCTCATTTCAGGGAAAATTTCAGGAGCTCCGTAATATTCTTGAGAAAAATGGCGGAAAATGACTAAAAAACCATGTTTTTCACGTTTTTCTCGAAAACGGCTCCAACGATTCTCTTCAAATTTTTATCATGGATAGCTATTCATAAGCCCTATCAACTGGCATGAGTCTCATTTCAGGGAAAATTTCAGGAGCTCCGTAATATTCTTGAGAAAAATGGCGGATAATGACTAAAAAGCCATGTTTTTCACGGTTTTCTCGAAAACGGCTTTAACGATTTTCTTCAAATTTTTATCATGGATAGCTATTTATAAGCCCTATCAACTGACATGAGTCCCATTTCTGAGAAAATTGCAGGAGCTCCGTAATATTCTTGAGAAAAATGACAGTTACTAAAAAACCATGTTTTTCACGATTTTCTCAAAAACGGCTCTAACGTTTTTTTTTCAAATCCATACCCTGTATAGTTATTTATTAGCTCTATCAACTGACATGAGTCTTTTTCCTGGGGTACTAATGGGGGGTCCACCCAATCCTTGAGAAATGGACTTTGTAACCTCCATCTCGTGCATGAGATAGGTAGGTACACGGTTTTTACTTTTTCTTCTTCCATATACCGTGGGTACGGTAGGTAGAGCAGTTTATAAAAAGAACACAGTCATAGTCAAGATATTTCATCTGTAGAACAGCTATTTTGACGAATTTAAAAAAATCATCGAATTTCACAATTTACATAAAGGAAAAAGTACTCTGAAAACAATTGTATATACACATATACAGTAGTCTGATCGTAGTTGCAAATATGTTGCCGTCAATCGTCATTATGTTATTCCCCTAAATTATTCTCGTTTGATAATGAGGCTTATAGTTCAATGAGCAAGGAGAGTTGTGTGAGTGTACCACACCAGATTTTTTTCTTATGCACTTTCAATATTATTCTTATATCCTGAAAAAGGACGAAGGAGTGAGTCAATTTTGTTGTCCAATGAACTTGACCTGTGGAAAGGTTCGAAGAATATGCGTTCAAAATTTGAAGCTGATTGATCAATTCTTGCGAAAGTTAATTGTAGAACATACACACATACGGAAGATTTTGACCTTTAGTAAGTCAAGTGAGAACTCACTAACGCTCGTTCAATAAAAATGTAATTAAACTTCCAAGTAGACCTATTGAAATAAATGTAAAATGAATAAATTTCTTCTGAAAGGTCCATACTATTCAAAAATATTAACTAAACTATATCGATGTTGAATCTGTATACCGTATTTAACATTGCAAAAAATATTGGTATAGAACAATAATATCACTTAAGCCCTGCACACACACATCGATTTTTGTTTGTACGATATTTTGCCGTCCTTATGAATTCCATCAGATTAAACGGAACTTGACACACATCATCTGTTTGAAATCATCTGTTTAATCTAATAGAATTTACAAGGATGGCAAAATATCGTATGGACAAAAATCGATGTGTGTGTAGCTAGCCTTACAGTACTATAATACAAATTCACAGTACATAATGTAGCATTCAAGTACTGTAGTGAGGTCCACGATAAAATGACGGTGGAAAAAGATAGGAGAACAACGTTGCCGATTCTCCGCCTCACCATTGCCTTCTATAGATAAAATAAGATTGAGTATTTCGAACAGGAATAAACAGCTAATATTACATATGATTTAGATGTGACATATGATTTAAATTACATATTAATTTCCGATGTTATTATATTATAATTTTGCAAATTACAACGTTGGGTCCAGACAAGGTAAACTGGAAAAAGCTTCAATTATTCAGTTTTGGAGTGAATTTTACCTTTGTTGTGAACGAAATTTAAGCATGCATTATTCCCTGTAATATTGATCTCACAACTTTTTTTATATCTGATCTTGAAGGTGTGACATAATTGGTAAAAAACCGTTCGCCTCTAATTTTTTGCTTTTCTTGTTCTTATAATTAGAAAACGTTGAAAAAACATTCTGATTATAAGCTTATAGAGCATTAAATTCTTTACAGGTTGATGTTTAATTTAACAATCATCGCTTGGACTATAAGTTATATTATACACTCTTCGCAGAAATCAATAACGGCTACTCTCTGTTTGAGCAATTTCCAATTTTCAAAACATTGCTTTCAAACATAGCGCTCTCAGAAGAATTAAATTAAATATTTCATATGAAAGAAAATAAGTTGATAATATAATTATTTGATAATTTTCCAGGTGATTTGAAAAATTTATTTAACAGATAAAATTGTTTATTGCTTGGTAATCTTTAAAAATATTTATATTTTTACATCACTGATTAGACAGCTGAGCACGTACCAGGCAGTGACCGAGCGCGCCCGATCACCTGGAGAAAGCAGACGACAATATCAGATGTGCCCAGTACCTATTTGAGTGAGGATGTCAAAGTTAGTTGATCATTCACTTTTCGTAAAATTATTTGCTAGTGCATTAATTCTCATTTTTAATTCAATTTGTAAAGTTTTAATTACATCAATTGTTAATTTAGTTTTCAGTAATGAGATTATACTACAGAGTAAACTTTTTCCTACGCTAATTCATGGTTTGAAGGTTAGTTGAAGTCACTTTTTCTTTCAAGTGTAAATATTCAACTCTTAAACTTAACTTTAATTCTTTGAAGCATTCATTTTAGACGGTTGTTATTTGTTTTTCATCCAAGTCTAGATATATTCAGTTTTTTAAACTGCCTCATAATAATATATAATGATTTTTCATTTCAATACCGTACTTGTTAGCTTTTTAATGAACTATTTTGAGCCCAGCTTTCTCAAATAGTTTAAAATTTAGATATCTTTTAAAATACTTAAATAATCATTTTGATCATTCTATATTTTTCTTATCGATTCTATACGGACAATTCTTATTACTCTTACTTTTCCTATCACATACTTTTCTTAATTATTTAAAAGAAATTCTATCAATCTCGAGTAAGTTCTATAAATTCTATTTCAATAATGTAGTTCATTCCATTAAAAATGCTCCATCACAAAATCTTTGAAATGTTTTTATAGCCTAGTAATTTTTTTTATTGAAATGCTTTAGCCTACAAGTAGTTTGGATTCAAAACTAAAATAAAGGCAAGGCTAATTTACATCATGAAATAAAATTATTATAGGCCTATTACATTTTTCTTTTTAGGTCAAATTACGTTTTTCAAGGTTGGCCAATAGTTGAAACAATCCAATTTGTCAGATTTATTAATTGAATTTTATTAAAAATAATTAGTTTCAAGACCAATTGAATGCACAACCCCCAATAAAAAAGTTCATTTTTCAAGTTTGTAGAGTGAACATTGATGTTGTGGAAGCTTTCCATAATTGAAGAGACTTGTGAGCACACACGAAAGCATGCTCCTGTCAAAAAATAATCTTAGTTGATTTTTTGAAAATATCTTCAATTAATTTCTAAAACATAAGGTAGGCTTAACTTTAATATATTTATTACAGTTGATACTATTTGTAAATCATGATATTAACCTAGGTTTAGTTTATTCCAATAGGACTATATGAACGTAAAGAAACGTTTATGGAAAGACATACATCAGTTATCAATGGAGAGCAGCGCCACTACCGTAATGAAGATATGGACCGGTGAATTTGGTATGAGGTATCTGGTATTTATATTATTTTAAGACAGGCTAGAACTTCTTAACACTTTCCCATAACACAGACATTTAGGGATGGGATGTTTGTGGCGGTTAGTATTATAACATAGTTCATCCCAACCCTCTCGGCAGTGCCAAGTTCTATCCGGTTGGTTCTGAGTCCAATGGATGCTTTCAAGTTAGAGTCAACTGACCTGCAGATCGCATTTCCGCGTGCCAACAACTGGACGAACATGTGCTACTGTTTGATTGTGGTTTGTGGATGGCTGTGGTGTAAGACAATCACTATAAATAGGGGTTGAGTTGTTAGGATCCCCGTAGGATATTTGCAGTTGTCAGTCGAGTATTTCATTTCTGATCAGTGCCCTTTGTGGTGGTCTCACAGCTTTTTCATGATGGTTGCGGGCTCAGTACAGCACTAATTTGATGGGCAGGTGGGGTACTGTTACACTGTGGCCTGGTCTGACTTGTTCTATGACACTGGCGATGTAAATATTAGATTAATGCTGGATTAAGATTAGATTAAGGCTGAAGTAAAAGTGAAGTATAGCCTCTAGCCTGTGCTAGTTGGCGGGGGAAAGCCTCTAGCCTTTGCTAGCTGGCGGGGGATAGACTCTAGCCTTTGCTAGTTGGCGGCGGACGAGAAAGTATAGCCTATAGCCTTTGCTAGTTGGCGGGGGATAGCCTCTAGCCTTTGCTAGTTGGCGGGGGATAGCCTCTAGCCTTTGCTAGTTGGCGGGGAAGAAAATGTATAGCCTCTAGCCTTTGCTAGTTGGCGGGGGATAGCCTCTAGCCTTTGCTAGTTGGCGGGGAAGAAAATGTATAGCCTCTAGCCTTTGCTAGTTGGCGGGGGATAGCCTCTAGCCTTTGCTAGTTGGCGGGGAAGAAAATGTATAGCCTCTAGCCTTTGCTAGTTGCGGGGGATAGCCTCTAGCCTTTGCTAGTTGGCGGGGAAGAAAATGTATAGCCTCTAGCCTTTGCTAGTTGGCGGGGGATAGCCTCTAGCCTTTGCTAGTTGGCGGGGGATAGCCTCTAGCCTTTGCTAGTTGGCGGGGGATAGCCTCTAGCCTTTGCTAGTTGGCGGGGGATAGCCTCTAGCCTTTGCTAGTTGGCGCGGAACTGAAGATCAATGCAATCCTGTAAAACCTTGGGTTTAAACTGATTTCTAACCTAATTTAAGTCTTAACTTGCATGAAATTTAGTTTATAAGTGACTATATACCATTGATAATTCTGAAGTTATATCATTAAAGTATAGCCTCTAGCCTTTGCTAGTTGGCCGTGGATAGCCTATAGCCTTTGCTAGTTGGCGGAGAGATAGCCTCTAGCCTTTGCTAGTTGGCGGGGGATAGCCTCTAGCCTTTGCTAGTTGGCGGGGGACAGCCTCTAGCCTTTGCTAGTTGGCGGTGGACAGCCTCTAGCCTTTGCTAGTTGGCGGTGGACAGCCTCTAGCCTTTGCTAGTTGGCGGGGGACAGCCTCTAGCCTTTGCTAGTTGGCGGGGGATAGCCTCTAGCCTTTGCTAGTTGGCGGGTGATAGCCTCTAGCCTTTGCTAGTTGGCGGGGGATAGCCTCTAGCCTTTGCTAGTTGGCGGGTGATAGCCTCTAGCCTTTGCTAGTTGGCGGGGACGAGAAAGCGTTGCCTCTAGCCTTTGCTAGTTGGCGGGGGGAACATGTACTCCTGTTGGTTCAGGAAGTGCCTTAGTTTAGTTTAATGATAAGTTAAAGTTGTAATTTATAATTTATCAACATTGTATTAATGGTCTGTTTCTTGAGTAAGTTTCAGGTTCATCATGGCTTCCCTTACACATGTTTACAAATATTTTCTGTGTGCATGAAAATAATTACAATATTAATATTATTATATTTTTAACAATATTATATTATTGTATTCAATATAATTGTTCTGTTTCTTGAGTATGTTCCAGGTTCATCACATGGCTTCTCTTTCACATGTTTACAACTATATACTGTGTGCATGTGATCAGTTTCTAATATTAATATTGTATTTAATTTGTTACAATTTTTATTATTGTATCTAATGTTATTCATTGTATTAAATTGCCCTGTTCCTTAATTTGTTTACAGGTTCATCACAGCATCACTTCTCTAATAATTATAAACACAATCGTCGCAGCTATTCATTCATTTTTACTCTGTGAGTAAAATGGTGTCTTTGAATTCACATTTTACTCTGTGAGTGAAATGGTGTTTTTGATTTACATCCAATAACAATGGATTCTTCGAGTAATTATCTTATATCTTGAATTTGTATTTTTTATCTACATTGTATTCAATCCTTTTGTTTCAGTTTCATAGTGTTTCAGGTACATCTTTTTAAACGCTCATATTTTTCATCTTAGCTCATCTTTTTAAACGCTCACATCTTTTCCTCCTCCATGCTTACTGTGTACATGCTTTGAGTGACCCATGTTGCATTTAGAACAACTCAAGGTCTTTGTCAACATAAATTTTCTCAATTTTTATGTTTCTCAAGTACGTTTCAGATTCATTGCAGCTTCTCTACTTAAAGTGCGCACATGCTCACAACTTTTATTTTTCATTTGAGTGTGATGCCCGCATGAGATCTAGGCTTGTACATGGTTGATGAGGCGGATGATAAGATATGAATGCACCTACAGTTTGAGTTTTACAGTTTCATTTCTTCATGTTTTCTGAGTGCATGCTTCGAGTGATCTAGGCTTGTGCATGGTTGATGAGGCGGATGATAATTAATAAGAGATGAATGCACCTACAGTTTTAGTTTTATCTCGTCATTTTTATTGAGTGCATGCTTCGAGTGATCTAGGCTTGTGCATGGTTGATGAGGCGGATGATAATTAATAAGAGATGAATGCACCTACAGTTTTAGTTTTATCTCTTCATTTTTTTGAGTGCATGCTTCGAGTGATCTAGGCTTGTGCATGGTTGATGAGGCGGATGATAATTAATAAGAGATGAATGCACCTACAGTTTTAGTTTTATCTCTTCATTTTTTTGAGTGCATGCTTCCAGTGATCTAGGCTTGTGCATGGGTAATGAGGCGGATGATAATAAGAGATGAATGCATTTGCAGTTTTAGTTTTACAGCTCTATCTCTTCATGTGTTTTGAGTGCATGTTTAGGATGATTTATGTTGCATCTTGAACACGTTGTGTTGTGGCCATTTGTTGCATACTATATGTTCACTTTTATGTTTGATATGTGATGAAAAACATGTGTTATAATAATATTATATGTTGTATATTGCATAATATTCATTATAAATCTTGAATGAGCTGTAGGCATATAATAGATAGATAGATTTAATTCATTTGCTATGGACCATACAGTCATCAGCAACGCCAGTAAAATATTCATAACACTAAGGCCCGGTTGCACAACAGTCGGTTAAATTTTAACCGTGATTAATTTCACGAGAACCAATCAGAGATGGCCTTCTTGATAACACGGCTTCTCTGATTGGCTCTCGTGGGATTAATCACGATTAAAATTTAACCGGCTGTTGTGCAACCGGCACTTAACACTTCATTGATAAAAGAATGTGTGAGAAACTCCTCCAAAGAATAGAAGGGGTTTGCAAGCAGATCAAATAGTGATTTGTTGAACAAAGAGACTGGATAATGTTTTAATGACTCTGGCAACCCATGTAGGAATCATAAGCTATTTGTTGCATACTATCCAATTATTGGTCTTGAATGTGTTGCCAGGTATTATTGTATTCAAAATTATAAGTCAAGGTGAATTAAAGAGATGTTTTCAGTTCTACAGAATAATGTAGAACTGACAACATCTCTTTCAATATTCATCTTAATATGGAGCGATTCCACTTCTCTTTTCCTGGTGTAAATTTTAAAATTATATATTATTTGCTGCATCTACTTTCCACTTGTATGTCTTGGATGTGATGTCAGAAACGTGTTTGAATTTTAATAGTCATTTTATATTATAGCATCACCATAATGATCATGACTACTATTTTTTCAAGATAATGGCTCAACTCACACTTACGCGACTCAGGTCGAGAAGAGACTCGACTCTAGTCGAGAGCAAGTGTTTTCAAATGGTGACGTCGCGGAGACTAAAGTCGAATGGTCTGAGTGTCACCATTTGGAAACACATGCTCTCGACTGGAGTCGAGTCTCTTCTCAACCTGAGTCGCGTAAGTGTGATTTGAGCCTTAGATTTCTCATTATTTTAGTGCTGTGTTACAGTTGAACTAAAACATATTTCGTTTCAGATTATGGGGTTTCAGCTATATTTTCAACTCTTTATTACATTTTAGTGTCATAACATTAAATTTTCAAGTACTAAATCAAGAAGATCCTAGTGCCTTTGAAAATTTATTTTGAAAAATGTAATAAATGAGTTCCAATAATAAATAAATTCAATGGGAATTTTCTATTATTATGGGAATAAAATAGGCCTATATCATAGCCACCTCTTAATACATACATCTATTAGAGGTGGCTATGCCTATATTCATTAAATATAATATATATTATATCAATATTTAATGATATTATGATTAATAATCTTAAATACATATATTTTATTTGAATATGTATTTGTCAAATTGTATTTATTATTATTATTTATAATAATAATAATAATAATGAAAAAGTTGATATATCTATTTAATAGTTCAGGACGAATGTATTTTTTTTATCATAGATGCATATTATTGTATAGTTGACTTAGGTCTTATTATTCTTCTATTTATTTCATTTTGGCGCATTTATTTTATTTGTCTAATATTATACATGTTTCATTTTTATTCTCTAATATCATTGTCTATTGTAATTAAGTAGAGATGTATATAGTTGATATACGTTGTCAAATTTATTGTTTCAGATAATGAGATTTCAGCCTCCTTCTCTTAGATTTAGAAGATCATTATAATACCTTCTATAGAGTGAAGCCTTTTGGGACTAAAACCAAACGAAGCCCATTATCGAGACTCCTGGAAGCGACTGACTCAAACTATATATTTCTTTGTTCAATTAAATTGTTACAGTATTGTGTTTTTTCAGTTGAACTAATGATATTTTTATTTCAGATAAGGAGGTTTCAGCTTCTTTCTCATAGATGGAGAGGATGATTATAAATACCTTCTATAGAGTGAAGCCTTTTATGACTAACACCAAATGGAGCTCATGATCGAAGTAGACTCCTGGAAGCTAATGACCTGAAACGCCGACCCCACCTCAGTGGGAAAAGGCTGAGAATAAGACAGAGAGAGAGAGAGAAGCTTTACAAATGTCACCATTTTCTCACATCGCGAATTTTATCAGTGAATTTTAGTGATTTAGTGAAATAAGTAGTGCAATAACATCGAGTGATAAACTAGTTAATGTAGTAAGTGAATGTAGGCTTCAACAGTATGAAGTTCAAGACGAAATTTTGGCTACCGGTTCGCTACTTCATGGTTCAAAGGTTAGTGGAGAATTCTCTTTTATCTTCAAGCTTAAAATTTAAATTTTCAAATTTACATTGATTATTTTAAATCTTTAGTTAAATCTCATTAAATTTTTAAATCCAATTCCTAGTTTGAATTTCAATTTTGAAATTCACATTGATCCTTTCAAATCTATAGTTTAATTTATTCTGATAGTATTCAAGTAATTTACTGTTTTTTTAGAGAATTAACTTTCAATTGGATAGCCGGTGATTATTATTATATTATTATTAAATTTTATTATTAGTGGAGAATTAATTTTATTAAGGTTGGTGGAGAATTCTCTTTTATCTTCAAGTTTGAATTTCTATTTTTAAATTTACTTTGATTATTTTAAATCTCTAGTTTAATCTCATTAAATTTTTAAATCTAATTCCTAGTTTGAATTTTAATTTTAAAATTCACTTTGATTCTTTCAAATCTGTAGTTCAATTTATTCTGATAGTATTCAAGTAATTTACAGATTTTTCGAGAATTAACTTTTTAATCGGATAGCCGGTGATTATTTTTATTATTATTGAATTAGGCTCAACTCACACTTACGCGATTCAGGTCGAGAAGAGACTCGACTCTAGTCGAGAGCATGTGTTTTGAAATGGTGACGTCGCGTAGACTAGAATCGACTGGTCTGAGTGTCACCATTTGGAAACACATGCTCTCGACTAGAGTCGAGTCTCTTCTCGACCTGAGTCGCGTAAGTGTGAGTTCAACCTCAAAGGAACGTGACCGGTTGCATCTCCATTGAACCTCATTATCTCTCTGTGGAGTTCGGAGAAATTCTGTTCAAGATGGCGTAATCTGTCTCCAAACTCTGCAAACTCCTCACCAACATAACTCCAGTCGAATTTGAATATTTCACTAGTGGCTTATTAGTGAATTATGATCTTTCATTTTGTTCTGTTCTATAATTTATTCATCCTCCAATTGATTGCTTGAAGTGTTTCTTTTTGAAACGTGAGTGAATGCAGACCAGTTATAGCTGTTAAGTGTTGCCAGATCTTTCTGGGATTTAAAAGTTTGTTTAGATGATTAATCTTAATCTCTCATGCTTAATAATACTAACCACATTGATACTAACATACATTTTTATCCATATTAATTACTCCATAATTCATTAAAAATAGATTAATACTTATTTCATCAAATTGATAAGCCAAAGCTGTACTGATTCTATAATTATATTTAAATCAACTTAATATTAATATAATATACCTCTACTATTAATATTAGTCTACTTCACAATTCATTAAAAAAATATCAATAATAATATTTCTTCAAGTTATCAAGTCATATGTCAGCTCAAGTTGTCAAAATTATTGATTCTAATTTTTTCAAAATGACTAAACAAAGCCTTACTATAATCATACTGTACATCATACATAGATTCCTCCAATATCATTATTTCTTAATTCTTTAAAAAAATATTACTTCATAATTCTCTTAAAATATTTCTCCCAATTTCTTCAAAGCTCAGTTCATGTTGTCAGAATGATTAATTCTTATTTCTTCAAAATGACAAGTCAAAGCCTCACTGATTATATAACATTCTAACATCAATTCCTTCAATAGTGATTACTTCTCAATTCATTAAAAATATAAATAATAACTCCTTTAATTTGTTAAGACATAGCTCAGCTTATATCAAAATCAATTATATTAATTCCTCAAAAATTGACAAGCCAAAGGGATGATTCGATGATTAAATAACCTTAACTTTTGGACATCATTAACATTCTATCAAAATTTTTGGAGAGAAATAGTACAGGCTCAGCCTAGTTTTCCCTCCAATGTCATAATGAATTATATATTCTATTTTATATATATATATATATATATAATATATATATATATAATATATATATATATATTATGATTATAGTGCCTTATACAATAAATAATACTGTGATAATAATGATTATTTTAACATAAATTCCTCTAATACATTAATTCATAAAATCTTATTCTAACATTAATTCCTCTGATAGTAATTACTTCAAAATAGCCATTAAAAAAAGGTTAATACTATTTTTTCAATTTGTTAAGCTTCTTGTCAAAATTATCAATACTATTTTTCTCTAATTGATAAACCAAATCTTTACTGATTCTATAATCATACTAGCATTAATCATTCCTGTAATATTCTTTACTTTATGATTAATATTGAAAAATATTAATACTAATTCATTTAGTTTGTTAAGACATAGCTCAGCTTGTATCAAAATTAATTATACTGATTCCTTCAAATTGACAATCCAAAGTCTTACTGATTCTATAAACATAATAACATTAATTCCTTAAAATTGAATAACTTCATTCAAATAATTTAAAATTGAAAATACTAATTTTATCAATTTGTTGAGCCATAGATCAGATCATGGCAGATGAACTCTTATCAGAATTTATTGTTTATTTTTCATTTTCCACTGTTGATTATTCATTCAATTATTGCATTAATTGAAAAATATATAACTCTCTTTAATTGAAATAATTTTATATTTTGAAAATTGTATTTAAGATATAATATTGCAGAAGTCCATTTGAATATTTGAAATCCAATTCTACTTTCTTTTTCTTGACGTGTGACTTCCATCATAGTTTTGCATCTAGTGTGTCATTCCAAGATACTTAGCTTCATTTGCAAACGGAACTTCTAAATTGTTCAATCTTACTGGAATGTACACATAATGCCTATTTGTGAAGACAACATGTGTGACTTGCTTTCATTCAACTTAATCCGCCAGGTTCTAGTCCATTACTCGATTTTCTTGATGGCTTCTTGTGATTTACTTGTAGCTTCCTCATTAGATATAATTTTGCAGAAGTCCAGTTGAATATTCATATACATTTTTGCCTGTTATCAAATTTATTCAATTTAAATATTATAAATTTTGTTCCTTCCAGTTGTAAGTAAGTTTTTTCCAACTAAGTCATTTGTCCATTGTAATTAACTCGTGATGGAACGGATTGGCTATATAGAAATTTGAGAACTCCAACTATTGTAAACATTGTCAAGTTTTTAGTTTGTAAGTGAATTATTTGTAACTTTGTACCCTACTATAAGCTGAGCCCTGGCTGGTTAAAATAAATGAATATCTATCAACATACTATTCATATGATAATATTAAGAATAATTCTTCCAATATTGATTTTTACATAATTCATAAAAAAATACTACAACCAATTTCTTTAATTTGTCAATTCATATAGCTCAGCGCATGCTGTCAAAATTATTAATACTAATTACTTCAATTCAACAATCCAACGCCTTAATGATTCTATAATCATACTATAATTTATTCCTGTAACGATAAAATAATACTAATTTCAATTGCCAAGCCACAGCTCAATGCTCTAATAATTGGTGAATCCATAGCTTAGCTCATGTTGTCAAAAATTTTAATCCTATATACAATACAATACAAATAAATTTTATTTCCATTAATATACAAATAAACAATCTAATCAATAAAATGTACATAATAATTATTCAAAAATACAATATATGAAATTTACTACAAATAGAATTTTTTCGGAAATTAACCTACTCAACTATGGGAAACCCATGTTTTAGAGCAGGTGATTATAGAATCCTATAATATCATCAAATTGACAAGTCAAAGCCTAACTGATTCTATCATCTACTAACTTCATTGCCTCTAAAATTAATTACTTGATAATAAATTCATTGAAGATATTAGGTTCATACTTATCAACTTGTTAATACTTAACTTAACTTGTAATATTTATTATCACTTGTTAAGCCATCGCTCAGCTCATGGTGGGTGGACTACATCACAATTATTGTTTCTTTTTAATTTTTCCTTTTTTGAATAATAATAATTTTAAAATTAGAATATTTATTTTATATTTTGATCATGCCATTCAGTTGAAATAATTATGTATTTTGGATATTGTATTGAACAACTTCAATAAGAGGGGAATATTCATATGAATTTCCAACTGTGACGTCTGCAAAGTTATAGCAGAAGTCACAGTTGGAAATTCATTTAAATATTTGCCTGTTATTAAATTTGTGAAATCCAACTGTTAACTTTTTCCTTTTAGTTTGTAATTAAATTCATTGTAGCTTAGTAATTGTTCTATTGTAATTTACTAGAGATGGTTAGGGTTGGCTATAAGGGGTGTTGAGGAGACCATCTATTGTAAACTCAGTTTGTAAGTGAATTTATTGTAACTTTAACTGAAGCCAAAGCTCAGCTTATACGATTCAATTAAAATTTATTTTGAAAATTGTATTGGAAATATATCTTTACAGAAATCACATTTGGAAATTGATATAAAAATATTCGCCTGTTATTAATTTTTTTCAATCTGTTGTAAACTTTTTTCCTTTTAGTTTGTAATTAAATTTATTATAACTTAGTAATTTTTCTATTGTTATTTACTAGAGGTGGTTAGGGTTGGCTATAAGGGGTGTTGAGGAGGCCAACTATTGTAAACTGTAGTTTGTAAGTGATTAATAGAAGTTAGACATAATGTTTACTGAAACATATGTTTTAAAAAATATTAACAAACTCAATTTGTAATTGTTTCAGTTCTAAATAAAGACACGTCTTGTTTACAATCTTTGTATATTATTTTAAGTTAATTTTCAATAACTCAACAGTAAGTGAATTTCGTTTTTTAATAAAAAACGCACGAGTCCAGTTTAAATCTCTTCAGCGGACTTGTTTGTCTATTCAAAACCACTGTTAGCATTGGTCGAACGGGGAGCCTTAGGCTAGTAGCACACTCATTCGGTTTGTTTCGTTTACGGCAAATTCCGATAAGTGTGAAACGGTAATTCGGTTTGAATTCGGTACCGAATAGAAACCGCTTAGAACCGAACGCCCACTTGACTCTAATAAATTCCATCAGGTTTAAATTCGTTGCTAGCGAGAGGCTACTTTCACACACTTTCGGTTCGGTTCGTTTCGTTTTCGGCAAATTCCGATAAGTGTGAAACGATGATTCGGTTTGAATTCGGTACCGAATAGCAACCGCATAGCACAGAACGCCCCCTCGACACGAATAGGTTTCGTCATATTCGAATTCGTTGCTAGGGAAACAGGAAAAACAAAGTCTTTCACAAACGCTTGCCTTTTTGTTTTTATTTTAACCTAATATCGTTATTATCTGTTTCAAATTCAAATTGAGTTTATTCACAGAAATCATTACAAATACAGTACACATGTATAAATAATATAAATACTTGTGAATTTTCCCCACATAGACAAGTCTGTGTGTGGGGAAAGAGTTCTAATGAAAAACAACTTGATACTAAAAAGAAAATTATAAATATTTACAATACAGTATAATTTGAAAAATAAAAGTTGATTAAATGTAGTGGAGAAAGTATATGTTTTGAATTGATTTGATTCAAAATTTTCCAAGTCAAAATCATATGGTCAATTCATTTCTGTTAGTTCACAGGAACTAAGGTTATAAATTAAAACTCAGGGAGAATTTTTTTATTTTTCCATGAATATTACATGATTTCATCAATGGAGAGAAGAGATGAAGTTTATATACCATGTGTCAAAACAAGGAACAAATTTTCAATTTAAGAAAATAATCTCTCTGAACATCCAAAATTAACATAATCAAAAAGAAACTATTCAAATAATTCACAATTTTTAATTAACTTAAAAATTTTGTTGATCAAGAAATAACATCTTACAATTTAACACCAGCTGTTATATTCAAATATACCAGCATGAATATTATTGTATTAATCCAAACACAGCTGTGTTTGAGAAGAAAATACCTAATTAGAACCTTACGAATTAAAACCTGACATGTATGAAAATGAAAGCCTCATTCGTTTCCGGTAATGAACCGAACCGAATGCGTGTGAAGCTAGCCTTAAGGTGGATTCCCGTACAGTACATATCTGTATCAGTGGAAGTCGCAGACACCGTGAAAATATAATTTACATGAGTTCTAATTAGACTATTCACACTAAGCACGGCCTAGCGAGCTTGAATAGTGTCATTAGAACTTATAGGAATAATATTTTCACTTTCACTGATATGATTGTGAGAATCCTGCTTTATCTGGTTGAATGGATAACACTATAACGCCTCCATTCAACCAATTTAGTGCCGGTCGCACAAAAGCACGTTAAGGTGCGTACAGACTTTCGCTCTGCTCCGCAACCGAACGTCACTCCAGCAGAGCGATTGATGATCGACCGGCGAGCAACAGTGGTTCGACCGGGGAACGCGAGAAGATCTAACATCTTCCGCAACGTTCATGATGGGTGCGTGGGCGGAGTGACTGTGGTTCGATGGTGGTACGAGGGCGGTACGAGGGAGGAGCGTGCTCGGTGCGGGTTGGAAGCGCGAATATGTGTACGCAGCTTTAGATTTTAATCGTGATTAATTCCACGAGATCCAATCAGTGAAGCCGACTTATCAAAAAGGTTTATCTTATTATTTACCTTATCTGATTGGTTCTCGTGAAATTAATCATGGTTAAAATTTAACCGGCTTTTTTGCAACCGGTCTGTATACATTTAAAAGTTAATCTTACCAATTGACTAACCAAATGATGAGTAATATTGTAAACAAGTGAATCCTCCATTTTGCGTTCCATTCACAAAAGCTGAACGGACATCTGAGAGGTATGATTGGCTAAAGGTGCGTACAGATATACGCGCCGCGAACATGAGCAATTCACTTTTAATCAGCTGACTATATCTGTATTTTTACAGAAACGGTAAGATACAGATATAAAAAGCTTGGCATCAGCTGATTAAAAGTGAATTGCTCATGTTTGCGGCGTGTAAATCTGTACACACCTTAACAGCAATTTGAGACAACAAGTGGGAGGAGCTTATTCGGCCAATCGTAGCGCTCCATTACGATTAGACTTTTGAGCTTGTATTACAATTAAAGTCTGTATAAAATAGGTCGAGATTGAATGATTATATGCCTTTATTAGGGTGGAGCTAGGACTCTAGGTCCGCTCTGCCGCACAACCCTAACTTGAGACTAGGGAAAAATATTCCTGTTGCCGAATTGTGCGAAATTCTAATCTTTCCATGCAAACCCATATGACAGAATGTATTCAATTCGACAACATAGTCATTAGATGCAGAGTAGTCAATCCAGTCATATGGGTTATAGCAAGAAAATATTGAAATTTCACATACTTTGTCAAGACGGATATTTTCTCCAAGTCTCAACGTTTTCACTTTCCTTGCCCTATTACCATAGGTAATGAAAGTATTGCTTTCCGAAAAAAATTAAGGTACCCCTATTTCTAAATTTCTACACGTTTCAAGGTCCCCTGAGTCCAAAAAAGTGGTTTTTGGGTATTGGTCTGTATGTGTGTGTGTTTGTGTATATGAGTGTATGTGTGTACACGATATCGCATCTCCCAATTAACGGAATGACTTGAAATTTGCCCTACTACCATAGGTAAGGAAAGTATTGCTTTCAAAAAAAAAAAAATTAAGGTACCCCAATTTCAAGTTTTCTATACGTTTCAAGGTCCCCTGAGTCCAAAAACATGATTTTTGGGTATTGGTCTGTGTGTGTGTATGTGTGTGTGTGTATGTCTGTGAACACGATAACTCCATTCCTAATTAACCGATCGACTTGAAATTTTAAACTTAAGGTCCTTATACCATGAGGACCCGACAATAAGAAATTCAATAAAATTCAATTCAAGATGGCGGAAAAAATGGCTGATAATTACTAAAAAACCATGTTTTTCACGTTTTTTCACGAAAATGACTCTAACGATTTTCTTCAAATTTATACCATGGATAGCTATTCATAAGCCCTATCAATTGAATTGCATTTGATCAAAATTGTTAGTGTCGGATCCTTATAGTGAAAGGACCTTAAGTTCCAAATTTCAAGTCATTCCGTTAATTAGGAGATGAGATATCGTGTACACAGACGCACATACACTCATAAGCAACTATGTGAAGTATTGTGACTAAACATGACTAGTATTGTCTTGACTAACAGGTATATGCCCAGCCTTAGACTAGGCGCACACCAGTTAGTAAACACAAGACAAGACACGTTTAGTCACAATAGTTGCTTATGACGCAACACACACACCGATTAGTCATTAAAATATTAGACAAATGCTTTATAAGCAACTATGTGAAGTATTGTGACTAATCTTGACTAATCGGTGTGTGCCTAAGACGATTCTGCCCTTTATTAATAGAAAATTGTATCGCATATCTATTTCGTGCTTTAGGACAAATCATTGTATGTATTATCGTATGTAAACAGAGCAATATATTTTTATAAATAAAAAGTATACATCAATTTTTTATTAACTTTAGTACAACGTTTGATAATGTAGAAGGAATATTGAGCTAATACATTAGAATTATTACATTTGAAAGAAGAAAAAATAGTGTGAATCTGGTTTTACCCCAGCCTTATAAAGACTGTACAAACAGGGCATACTTCAAGTGACTCCTTATTTAGCTTAGTTGTTATATTGAGGTCCACGTTATAATGACAGTGGATAAAGATAGAAGAATAGCGATGCCGATTCTCTGCATCAATTAATCATATTTCTACACTGTTAAAATCTTAAACATTTACAGAATTTACTCTGATGGACAGTATTAAAGGAGGCTGTGGTTTATAACTGCGCGAGGTCTAGTGTTCACAGACCTACTATAGTGAGGTCCACGTTATAATGGCAGTGGATAAATATAGAAGAATAGCGATGCCGATTCTCTGCATTAATTAATCATATTTCTACACTGTCAAAAACATAATTGGCATTGTTGTGGACCTAGAAAAGGATAGTACCACCGGCTTTGTCGAATGATAGACAAGGATAGCAAAACCAAAGTTGATCATATACTGTCATTATAACGTGGACCTCACTATAGCCTGCACGGTTCATGAATGTAAGGGCTTGAAAAACTTTTTTTCTGTTGAAAATTTTCAACTGTTATGAAGATAATTCACGTAATTTTGAACAAAATCATGAATAATTATTCAATGTTTGTGCATTTGAGAAGTTGATATTGTGGTAATTATTCATATTAAATGAAAAGACTAAGAAATTGTCAAAAACCACAGATTTATTGAAAGTTAGAAGGACAGAAATAAATCAGTCGAAACGAGGTAGGTATAGGAATGCTTTTCGGTCGCTTATAGATAAAAAAATGTCTGGAGCTTCTGGTATCAAGGATAACATTTGATAAAATTATTTTTTTCGTCTATTAAGCTGTGTTTACACCAAAGTAATAAACTAACTGTTTATTTCTCCATCCTTATAGATTATATTAGATTATGTGAATAACTCAATCCTTATAAATTCTATTAGATTGAACATAAGTTATCATACACATGATGAACATATGTGTTTGTCAAGCTCCGTTAGAGCTAGAATTAGATTGTCCTTATAGATTATATTAGATTGAACATAAGTCATCATACACATGATGAACATATGTGTTTGTCAAGCTAGAATGAGACTGATCGGAGCTAGACAAACACATATGTTCATCATGTGTATGATAAGTTATGTTCAATCTAATAGAATCTATAAGGACGGAAAAATAAACATTTTGTTAATAACTTTGGTGTAAACGCAGCTTTAAACTATCTCTTCCCACAAGCGTTAATAAAAATTTCAGTTTACGTTGTAAGTCTGAGTAACTGTAACTATAAAACAATCGTTTAATACTATAGTTGTAAGTCAGTTTATAGAACAATCAAGGAAATTACACAGAATTCTTTCTTAATAAAAATCTTGAATGAGTACATTTCAATTTCCAAGAACAAAAAACGTCAAGAAAAACCATGGAAATAGTCAAAATATACAGTAAACGTCCCGTAGCTTTGTCTCTGCGACTTTGAAACGGCACATAGGCAAGGTATGGTTGGCGGGGTAATATTCACGGCTTTGCAGAAACATCAGGCTTCAGAGACCCTAGATCCCTAGATGGAGGAAGCTCCCTACACACAGAGATTCTTCATGAATGAGAGAGTTGCAACGTATCACGAACAATGGAAAGAGCATTTTGAACGAATGTCAGCTGATAGGATGTGTTGTGCTTAAAGGACTGAATTCCAAAATGCTCCTAGTATATCTTTTCGGATGCAACACGTTGCTTTTGAGAAGATACAAAAGAGCATCTGTTGCTTGTGGAAAGTTACATTGAAGATCCTTGTGTATCTTTTCGGATGCAACACGTAGCTTTTGAGAAGATAAAAAAGAGCATCTGTTGCTTATGGGACGATTCATTAAAGCTCCTTGTGTATCTTAACGGATGCAACACGTTGCTTTTGAGATGATACAAAAGAGCATCTGTTGCTTAGAAGAAGAAACAAAAGAGCATCAGTTGCTTTTGGGAAGATACATTGCAGCTCCTTGTGTACCTTCTCGGATGTAACACGTTGCTTTCAAGAAGAAACAAAAGAGCATTTGTTGCTTGTGGAAAGATTAAAGTTCTGTGTGTATCTTTTCGGATGCAACACGTTGCTTTTGAAAAGATACAAAGGAGCATCAGTTGCTTTTGAGAAGATTAAAGCTCCTTGTGTATCTTCTCGGATGCAACACGTTGCTTTCAAGAAGATACAAAGGAGCATCAGTTGCTTTTGAGAAGATTAAAGCTCCTTGTGTATCTTCTCGGATGCAACACGTTGCTTTTGAAAAGATACAAAAGAGCATCTGTTGCTTATGGGAAGATTATCTTTTCGGATGCAACACGTTGCTTTCAAGAAGATACAAAGGAGCATCAGTTGCTTTTGAGAAGATTAAAGCTCCTTGTGTATCTTCTCGGATGCAACACGTTGCTTTTGAAAAGATACAAAAGAGCATCTGTTGCTTATGGGAATATTAAGCTCCTTGTGTATCTTTTCGGATGCAACACGTTGCTTTTGAAAAGATACAAAAGAGAATCTGTTGCTTATGGAAAGATACTAGTTTAGATGTATTTGTTTGGGTAGTATTGTAGCCTAGTGGCCCTACGCCGATAGGCAAAGCTACAGGACCCGGACTGTACTTGGAAACTACAATAAATCCTGAACTAAACTGAGCTACCAACAATCGAAACTAATAAAACTAGACTACGATAAAAATATTAACACTTATAACTAATGGACGGCATAAGGCAAGAGTTGCATAATTTACAAAAATGAGAATAATTATAGAATTGAGTACAATAGAGGGTTCAAAGCATAATATTGCTATAGTGAGGTCCACGTTATAATGGCAGTGAAGAAAGATAGGAGAAAAACGTTGCCAAGTCTCTCCATTTTGCCACTGAGTGTATACAGCTGTTACTCAATTCATCCCATTAAATTTATGATCTAATAATAATTATCATTCCCTCAATAAAATAATCAATTTAATGTCAAATTAATCAAGAAAATATTTTTTTTCATAATTTGATTCAAAAATTTGCTTCCATAACTGAGATCAGATTTTTATTTTTATACAAGCCTGAAATGGCGGCTAATTTAAAAGCTGTGATACACCAATCTGAATTTCAAAACAATAGAAATTAAGTTATTTGGTACGGTAGGTATTCTATTACAATTTCTTTCAAAAATAATATAGATTAAAATAATCTATAATATGAAAATATTATAGAAAAATAGAACTCCTTTTTAAACTAAGTAATTTCATTGGAAATAATTCTGAAATAACCTTTCAATATTATTTATACCAGTACGAGTAGGTCTAACCTAAACGTATAGGCTAACTGAAGCATGGATGAAGTCTATGATGGTTAGTTATCAACTTTTAAAATGTCATTTCAGGTATTTTAATTTGTGTTTATCATACGGTAATGTCTAAAAATTATTTCATTGTATCAAAAATACATTTTAAATCAATTATAATACGACTTGTGTACCAAAGTATTTTGATAGAATGAAGAAAAAAATGGCGGCTGAGAATATTGTTAGTCTACTTTTGTACAGTCACTGTCAAAAGTAAAAATAAAATATTTTGGCAAACTGACAACATTGCAAAGCTATAGAGAGAGATACCGCTATCTGTTTTGTTGTATCATAGAAAAGGACAGCAATAGTATTGTCAATTGTACACTGCCATTATAACGTGGACCTCACTTATAGGTCGTTAATACTATAGTGAGGTCCACGTTATAATGGCAGTGGAGAAAGATAGAACAACAGCGTTGCCGATTCTCTGCCTTATTTTTAATATTCTTTTCGAAGAATGGACATTGATATGTCCAAAACTCCAATTTATGTAGATGCATTACAATATAATTATGTATAGTTATCATATTACAAATTGGTTTTTCATATCATATACAGTTCAATAATTATTTTCTTAGTCTCTATTATATAAATTCATCTATAATTTTGCTGTATTGTAAGCTATTGTATATAAGTGTATAAGCCAGTATAAATTGTAATCTACATAAATAAAGTACTCAATCAATCAAATTAATTAATTATATTTCTACATTGTCAAAAACCGATTTGGAATTATTGCGGAGCTAGTAAAGGATAGTGCTATCTGCTTTGTCGAATGATAGACAAGGATAGCTACATCAAAGTTGATCAAATACTGTCATTATAACGTGGACCTCACTATAGCGAACATAGTTTGAAGATCACAAATATTTAAAAATTAAAAAAAAAATACTAAGAAAATAAGATTAGGTGGATGATTACAATATCACAATGTTTTTAGAGGATTTTTGCAAAAAATTGTGTCAAAAACTAGTTTTACACTGTAAAACATGGAAATTACTGCGTTTACACCAAAGTTACAACATAATGTTTATTTTTCTGTTCTTTTAGATTCACTTTTTGTGTAGTTGAGAAGTTGATATTGTGGTAATTATTCATATTGAATGAAAAAGACTAAGAAATTGTCAAAAAACCACTGATTTATTGATAATTAGAAAGAAACCGAAATCAGTCTTTCTAATTATCAATAAATGAGTGGTTTTTTGACAATTTCTTAGTCTTTTTCATTCAATCTTATAGATTCTATAAGATTGAACATAACCATAGAGAAACAATAGCTTAAGTAGATATCCCATGGTATAGGGCGTTTATGTCGCAGCTTTTACTGTTATCTCAAGCCGATTGTTCATGTAATTCTTTCCCGTGAAGCTTTATGACGCTGGTAGTCTCTCATATTGTGCCGTTCATACACTCTTACCCGGTCAAAACAGTAGAATTCGACAATAATCGACAGTAATCGGCTTGGGATAACAGTAAAAGTTGCGACATAAATGCCCTACAACATGGGATATCTACTTACGCTGTTTTTTCTCTATGACATAACTTATCACACTCATGATGGACATATGTGTTTGTAAAGTTCCGTTCAATCTAATAGGATCTATAAGGATGGAACAATAAACATTTATTTAATAATTTTGGTGTAAACGCAGTTTGAGAGTTTGTATTATAAATATAATAATTTATTGATTCTTCTTCACTTTCACAACAATTGAAAAAACATGAAATATTTTGTATACATCATAAAAATATGAAAAGAATCTAATGGCTCTCACAAGACTTTCGTCTGATCGAGAGCCAAAAGTTTGAAATTGAGCTACAATTATGTTTAAAAGGTTATTATTTTTTATTTCAATACGCCAATGGATCGTTGAAATTCAAGTATTCCATCCAAAAATACAATATAGAATTTAAAAAAAAAATTAATAAATAAATTAGGGTAAGTAAAAAGTAAAATCTATGAAGGTTTTTTCATAGAGAAACAATAGCATAAGTAGATATCCCATGGTATAGAGTGTTTATGTCGCAACTTTTACTGTTATTTCAAGCTGATAGTCCACGTAGTTCTTTCCTGTGAAGCTTTATGACGCTGGTAGTCTCTCATATTGTTTTGGTAGAGAGTTAGTGGGGAGGATATTTTTAATATATATATATATTTTTTTTATGATTTTTTTTATATTCTTTCCGAAGAATGGACATTGATGTGTCCAAAGCTCCGCCAATTGATGAAGATGCATAACAATATAATTATCTATAGCTATTATATACAAATTACTTTTTCATATCATATACTTTCAATAATTATTTTCTTATTCTATATTATGTAAATTCATCTATAATTTTGCTGTATTGTAAGCTATTGTATATAAGTGTATAAGCCAGTATATATTGTAATCTACATAAATAAAGTACTCAATCAATCAATCAATATTGTGCCGTTCATACACTCTTACCCGGTCAAAACAGTAAAAATCGACAATAATCGACAGTAATCGGCTTGAGATAACAGTAAAAGTTGCGACATAAACGCCCCATACCATGGGATATCTACTTACGCTATAGTTTCTCTATGGTTTTATATATTCTGTATCTGAATTAAAATGTATTGAGCACCATAGTAGAGGAAGTACAATTCAGTCGACGGTGGCTTTCTATGTACAAATAGCTATTAGTAGAGTTGAAAATTGAACTTATAGTAAGACAAATTGAAATCATTGAATTTTATTCAGATGTGCTTCATTCAGGCAAATAGGCCTTATTCAAAACCGAAAAATTAAATAAATAAATTTAGGAGAATAGTTCAGAAAATTGAAGCAAGTTATATCTTGAGATTTTTTATCAAACTTCAATATAAAGCTGGGTTTAAATCGGAGTTAATAGGAAAAGTTTTCAACATTTTTGTTATTAACTGATGTTAACAAAAATCATTAACATATGTTAATAAAATTTTCTTTTCCTACAGTTACCTTGAAACGTGACAATTTTATCCTGCACTGATTACAGAACGCAAAGAATCACTTTTCCACTCTAGTGCGCAAAGTATTACTTTGCGTACTCTTAATACTTTGTATATTATCTTGCAGCCATCCCAATCAGCTGTTGACATTTTTGGTGTGTATTTTGAATGCGAATTCATTCTATCTATATTTTTTCTGATTTTCAAATAAATAAAAATGAGAACTCATTAAATTATACATTTTGGATATTATTGATTATTCATTATTTCAAATAATATTTTTTTCATTCATAAATTCATTGGTTGAAAAATTATTTAGAAATTAAGATTTACTCAAAATTATTCAAATTCGATTATTAATTTTCAATTGGATTATCACGTTTAAAATAAATTAAATTAGTTATTAATAACAAAATTATACAGACAAACATTTGATGGATTTCAGCCATCATTTTACCCATAATCAACCACTTCTCATATTCAATGGTAACTGTAGGAAAAAAATAATGTGAAATACGTGAGCAAAGTTCCTTGCTGCACCGAAAGAAACCATTCCACCCTCGCCTACGGCTTATGCGTAAACGTTTCTTTCGGTGCAGCAAACTGTCACTTTGCGCATTAGTTGCACAAATAACTATTAATGACAAGGAATTTTCTGTTAAAAACACGAGTTATTAACTTTTGTTAAAAGAAATTTCAGTCAATTTATAACTCGTATTATTAACTCCGGTGTAAACGCGGCTTTAAGCAGACGTTATTAACAGAATGTTAATAACTTAATCCTTATAGATTCTATTAGATTGAACGGAACTTGACGAACACATATGTTCATCATGTGTATGATAAGTTATGTTCATTCTAATAGAATCTTTAAGGACGGAGAAATAAACATTTTGTTAATAACTTTGGTATAAACACAGCTTAAGATAGTCTTCAGGTTGGATGAATCATTAATGAATCAATTGAAGTATAATATGAAATTGATGATACCAGTGGTGAAAAATGAAAATTTGAGATTCAAAATCAAATATCAAATTATTTAACCTTTCGGTAGTCGCGCCCTACTCACTCAATCGCGTGTTGTATTTTGTACAACATCCAATTTCCCAAGTGTTATGTACTCTGTTTACTGTCAAAACATATTAATTAATTGTATAATTACGTTTTCCATCTTCTTGGATTATTTTACGCCTATGAACATTTGGATGATTACCATTTCATAGCCCAATAAGGTACATCAAGCAAAGCCATCAATTGGTTCGTTTACAGTCCCCGTATACAGTCTTTCCCTATTTTATGCACTGTAGCGACTAAATGGCACCTAAAGACTGAACCATTGCTCGGTTGATACTGCAACTCAGTGGGGAGATGGGGGGAAAGTTTTGGAATGCATAGGTGACTCATTCACTGACACCACCCCATTCAATAGTTTTGTGCAGCAAAAAACTGACATTGTTGTACTTTTTACAACAGCGCGACTGCCGGAAGGTTAAGTTAAATCACATACGATAATGGCCTAATCATTTCAGAGCTACTTTTACAAAAAACGGACATGAGTAATAAGTTTAACTGAAGAAGCAATACGCATTTGTAAACAAGAAATCTTCCACAGAAATATGTTATATCTAATAAAAAATATACCATTTAAGCTGCGTACACTACACCAAAGTTATTAACAAAATGTTTATTTTCCCGTCCTTGTAGATTTTATTAGATTGACCGGGCTTGACAAACACATATGTTCATCATGTGTATGATAAGTTATGTTCATTCTAATAGAATCTATAAGGACGGAGAAATAAAAAATTTGTTAATAACTTTGTTAATTTTATTAGATTGAACGGAACTTGACAAACACATATGTTCATCATGTGTATTTAGTTATTTATTTACATTGTGTACAAATACTTAACATGAGGAAAGGCACACAGGCTCATGCCCAAAACTGCCCATTTCCAATTTATACTATACTGTCCAAATAAAAATTTGGTTATGTCACTTTCACTTTTCAAAATACAATTTACACTCTTCAATACTCAGATAAACGAGCAAATTTTGAATCTAATAGATACTATTAGAATCTGAAATTAAAAATCTAGAACAGTAACTAATATAATTCAAAAAGTCTAACTTTTGAATGAAACTAGAAATTTTTGAGCTAAAAACTTCTCACTTTATAGAAAACTAGTCTTATTCGTTGATAAGTTATGTTCAATGTAATAGAATCTATAAGGACGGAAAATAAAACATTTTGTTAATAACTTTGGTGTAGTGTAAACGCAGCTTTACAGTCAATGATTGTTAATGTCATCTAAAATATTTTAGCATCAAAATAAATATTATACACAGATTTATCTTAAATAAATATAGCTATATAATAGCTATTATAAACTACATTTTCCCATAAAATTACTAATGTATAAGCTTTAAATTATATTTACATTTATTCCTAAAAATACGAATCAGCCTCAAAGGTTAAGATTTACAGATTGGAAGCTGTTTGAAATATTGTAGAAGAAATAAGAAATTAATACATTTTAAAGTCAGTTCGGTATGGCAAGATTCGGTCTTTATTGCATTGGAAGATTTATTATTTATTTATTTATTAGATAGAGCGAAAATACAATAGTCGGAAAAGAAAAAACAGGCTATTGCCCAAACTTCTTCAATTTCCTGATTTTGTCACAAATCATCCAAATATTATGTAGGTTAAGTTCACTTCAATTCAACACCAAATCTTCAATCTGAAACTATGAATCAGAATAAAACAAGATTTTAAATTTAGATAAATTGATAATGAAACTTCTGTTAAAAACAAAACAAACTTCAATATTCAAAAATATAGAATAAAATCACTTAAATTTTGAGCTCGAAAATATTTATTAAGATAGTAACATGAAATGAGACAATAGAATTTGGGGCAATATTCACGGTTTTGCAAAAACATCAGACTTTAGAGATCCTATTATAGGAGGTCCTCGTTATAATGGCAGTGGAGAAAGATGGAAAAAAACGTTGGTGATCCTCTGTCTTGTCAATGCCTTCTGGAGACGGTAGCTGATACAGTTTTATGGTGTAATATAACTGTTCATTCTCGTTTAAAATAATTCATAATCTAAATTGCCTACTGCATATTCCATTTTTCCGTCAGTTTACGATGTCTTATAATTAATTATTAGAAAAGTTGTAATATATTATGTTTGTATTGTAAATATGGAGACGATATAAAGGTACCTCCTTGATAAGTCCGGTGTCCCAGCAGACAGTGTTTCTAGCTAGAGATGTGTCGTTCGGTCATGACCCGTTCGAATTGAACAGGTCATTAAGGTGAACGAGTGATCCGGATCACATTTATTCGAAAAACCCGTTCATTTGACCCGTTCATCAACTGGGTTAACCCCTGTTTTTACTGTCTTTACACATCAACTGTGGTGGATTTTTTTTGCTTGTTTATAGGAAAGCTATAGAAAATAACCGTTCAATTGAACGGGTCTTTTGAACGGGTCCGCGGCAGTGAACGTGAACGACTGACCCGAATCAGTAAAGTGATCCGAACTTCCCATCTCTATTTCTAGCACTTTCAATGGAGAAAATAATAGATGACATGGCTAAATCTTCACAATATACTGTACTGGCCCTTCTCATTAGATTGAAAGTTGTATTCATGAGCGAGGTCTACTGTTCGCAGAACTACTAGTTATTCATTCTACATTGTTGAAAGACGATCTGGCAACAGAGCAAATCGAGAAAGGGATAGCGCTATCCGCTTGGTTGAATGATAGACAAGGATAGCAATACCATTGCTATCTAACCTGCGCATTATACCGTGACCTCACTGTACCTCTAGGCTCAACTCAAACTTAGGCGACTCAGGTGGAGAAGAGACTGGACTCTAGTGGAGAGCATGTGTTTTCAAATGGTGAGGTCGCGCGCGGAGACTAGAATCGACTGGTCTGAGTGTCACCATTTGAAACACATGCTCTCCACTAGAGTCCAGTCTCTTCTCCACCTGAGTCGCTAAGTGTCAGTTGAGCCACTACCTCCGTAAACAAAGCCGTAGTGCACTCGTGTGACGTCAGCACAGGTAGGGCTCCTACACCAATAAAATTCGTTGATTTCAGCTGATCTATATCGGCTAGTGTTTTATTGGTGTAGTGGCCCTACCTGTGCTGACGTCACACGAATGCACTACGGCTTTGTTTACGGAGGTAGTGGTTGAGCCTAACTGTTTGACCCCAAGACCAGTTATAGAATAGACACGCCTCATACTGAAAGTCGATGAAGCCAACATCTACTGCTATCGCCCCATCGTGACGTCAGCATCATATAGAAAACATTTCTGTAGAGGTTGTTTACATTGTTTTCCATAGCAGATTGTGTCTATTTCAGATAGAAGTAAATTATTACTAGTAGTTCTGTGAACAGTAGACCTCACGCAGTATTCTCATCCACAAGCACCTTATTGAAACTATAGACCTTATGGAAATACAGCAATAGACTGGCTTCTCCACACATCTGTGTAATCACTTGTCAGCTGATTTATGATGAATAATTCTATAGTCTGATTTTACTCCAATATTGGCGTATGAAGGAGGCTCCTTTTTCCTTTTATATCATCCTTGAAATGCAAAATTGCAATTAAAAAAGGAAGATACCTGTCAATTTCATGAAAATCTATTACCGAGTCTCGCCGTAAATGCGCAACATATAAACTTCAAACTTTAAACATTAAGAGAAATGCCAAACCGTCGACTTGAATCTAGACCTCACTTCGCTCAGTCAATTAATATAATTATTATTATAAGTACTTAATTATATAATTTCTTATTATATGAAGTATGTCAGCTGTGCTGAATAATAAGTTCTATTTTTCTGGCTCTAAATTTTGTAAAATTACGTGAAAATTTTTCAATTATTAGTGATTTGAGTGTATATTTTTGTTTTTATCCAGTTTCTCAACCTTCAAAATTCTTAGTTTCTATTGTTATGAGTGAAAAAGAGCTCAATTTCAGAAAAGTAGAATCATAACCTTATTCAGACTTTTAAAATATGATCTAATTTGGGAGAGAAATAGTACAAGGAGTATCATTAGTTTTTCTCTCCCCATCAGTGCTTTTTTGTAAGAATTAGAATAATAAATAATAAAATATAAGAATGGTTATATGACATGCTGACGTCATGATGGGGCGATATGGCAGTAGATGTTGGCTTCATCGATTTTCAGTTTGAATATACAATGGGCGTGTCTATTCCATAACTGGTCCAAGGTTTCTACCTTGGACCAGTTATAGAATAGACACGGGCCCTTGTATATTCATACTGAAAGTCGATGAAGCCAACATCTATTGCCATATCTCCAAATCGTGACGGTCAGCATCATATAGAAAACTTTTCTGTAGAGTTTGTTTACATTGTTTTCCATAGCAGATTGTGTCTATTAGCGGGAGCGCAGCTGGAGTTTACCATTTTAATGAATAATAATTTACATCCTTCTGAAATAGACACATCTGAAAGTTTTCTATCCGATGATGACGTCACGATTTGGCGATATGGCAGTAGATGTTGGCTTCAGAAACTGGACTTCCCAGCGTGTCTATTCTATAACTGGTCTAAGGAATTACATGGGCGTGCATATTCCATAGCTGGTCTAAGGTTTCTACAGACCTTGCTATGAAACTGATGATGAACATGAGTGTATGTGTATATATAAACATTATATTTATTATGCTTGTTCTACTGTTGCCAACCTAAGAATAGCACCTCCAGTAAGCACAACTACCTTTACTGTTCAAACCAATGTAGACAGTTCGTGCGGTGTAGTGGCAACACTGCTAAGGTCCAGCGTGGCATGCGGCACACTGGGACTTCCGCTTCCGCTCGCCTCTCTTGGCGCCAAATTCAAACCGGCTCCGTTTGCCGCCATCGACGAGTGATGCGGCGACGAGATGGCACTGTGACTGCTGGTGCGAAGCGCATGCGCAGTGGAGTAGTTGGTGTGATGGTGGTGGGGGTAGAGTGGGCGGAGTCGGCTGTCACGTGATGGTTGGGTGTGGTCGCTCCTGCAGTCGCTGCATTCTGTTCATCAAATTAAATATGTAAATTTTATACTTGTATGTCATTTGTATGATAATAATTAATAAAAACAATATAAAACCCTTGTAGTACCCTTATTATTAAAAACTTGAAATATTTCAACAAAATAGCTTGACCCAAACTTAGGTCATTAATCAGTTGAAATGTAGAAATAGTTTATTTCGCACCTAGGGCCAAAATGAGACTTTTCCGGCTCGAAATCGGTTTTCAAGTCCGAGGACTAGAAAAGATTGAGAGCCGGAAAAACATTTTTTCTTGTGGTGCGAACGCTATTTTTGCCACACAGAAAAATAAACAATATATATATGAGAATAATTGTTTATTATGCTCTACGAAAGCAAAAGTGGAAGGTGATAGCTCTAGCAAATCTGAGGTAACCTGAATATCAGGAAATTGTCCAAGTATTTTTATCTTTTATTCTGATTTGTCTAAATAACCTAATAGATTATGTTCAATTATGTGGGAGGTTGAGTTTATACTTTTTTATTCTTTCAAATAACAATAAAATGATATTATTATAAATGTTTAATTATTGAATAATAAACTCAAATAATGAAAAGTTTTTGATCAGCTGTTTTAGCACACTTGAATTTAGCGGCTGGAAAGGGTACTCTTTCGGCCTTAGCGGAAAGAAACCTGTTCTGACGTCATACGAGAGTCATCTGCAAACATGTCTTTCAGATCTAGCTGCTTTCTGAGCAGTGTGGGGAATATAAATATTTATTGGTGTTGAAGAAACGAGACGGGGCCACCGAAAACAATGGATGGACAGGTAGAAGTTTTAGTGACCCTTCATGGTCGCCTGTTGTTATTGAATTTCGACATTTTCGTCGTCTATTGTTAAGGTTTCCACTCCAAGGAATATTTTGGAGGACCAGTCTGGTTACTTATTTAAGTAACTAAATAGACTTACTTACTCAAGTAAGTGGGTACTATTACCTACTTAATAGTAGTATTATTAATTATCATTGTCTATCTTTTCGAATGCAACACGTTGCTTTTGAGAAGATACAGAAGAGCATCTGTTGCCGTTTGAGCAGCCTACCTGTTGCAAGTGAGCAGCGTGTTGCATCTGCAGCTCGCGCTGTTTGCGTGCGAGAGAGCGCACTGCGTCTGTCTTCTCCTTCTGCCAGACGAAGACGTTTGGCACCATTGCGCAGCCGCAGAACACAATGCCGAAGCCAATCAGGCCGCTTGTCAAGATGGCCGGCGTCGAATGGAACTGGATGAACGTGTAGAGGATCAGGCCTGCAGACAAAATTCATGATTTTTAATTTAAATGATGACAAAATTCATGATTTTCAATTTAAATGATTCAAATAACAATAACGGGGGACCGAGCTTGCTCTGGAGAGTAAAAGCATAGAAAATTTGTAACGAAAGATTGAGTTTTTAGTTTATATTTATTCATTCATTTTCTCAGTTGTACAATTATTTTTTCGCCCCCCACTTGGATGAATGAGCTTTTTTCGTGCGTCATATGGAGGCCGAAAATGATGTTTTCTGACCAGGCCTGTAAAAGTTTTACGGCCCTAGGGCTGTAAAATAACCTTGAAGTCAGCTGATTCTGATTTGATGTGAACGTGTTTACAAAATGGTTTATGAAACGGAATCAGTTTATGCTTCTAGAATTGAATAAGTATTCTGCAATAAGATACTATCATTTTATTTGGATGAATGAATACAAATGAGATATTAAAACTATTCAAATTCAATTTTTCAGAGTATAATAGAATTTAACCTCAAACCTCATAGTACTTCGTTTATCACGAAACATGGTGAATAATTTGGAACTACTTGGGCAATATCCATGGTGCTGAACGTTTTTACAAATAATTTATGAACGGAATCAGTTTATGCTTCTAGAATTGAATAAGTATTTGCAATAAGATACTATCATTTTATTTGGATGAATAAAATACAGATAAGAATATTTATAAACTACTCAAATCGTTTTCAGAGTAGGATAGAACTTCTAACCTAAACTTCCGAAGTCAACGACAACACATTGTTGACATTGACATTCAGATTGGCCAATTTCAAGTGTGCTAAACAGCTGATCAAAAAACTTTCCATTATTTGTGTTCATTATTCAATAATTAGAACATTTATAATAATATATCTTATTGTCATATGAAGAAATAAAAAAGTATAAACTCAACCTCTTACATAATTGAACATAATATTTTAGGTTATTTATACAAATAGAATAAAAAATTAAAATACTTTGGACAATTTCCTGATATTCAGATACCTAAGATTTGCTAGAGCTATGACCTTCCTGTTTTGCTTTTGGAAGTGCCTAATAAACAATTATTCTCATATTTATATTTTTTATTTTTCAGTGTGGCGAAAAATAACGTTCTCACCACGGGCAAAATGTTTTTCTGGCTTTCAATCTTTTCTAGTCCTCGGCCTACGGCCCCGGACTTGAAAACCTATTTCGATCCGGAAAAGTCTCATTTTCGGCCCTAGGTGCTAAATATACTATTACAGTTATATGAGGAGACACAACAGGCTTATACCCAAAACTGTCCCTTTTCCAATTTATACTACAGTCCAAATCAAAATCTAGGTTAAGCTACTATCACTCATCAAGATAACAATTTATTCCACTTCAAAAAACAGACACATCATCATTACAAATAGATATACTATGAATTCGATTTACTATGATTGCTACAATATTTGTTAATATACAATGTACTATTCTACACTAACAGCATCTAGTTACTATTTTGGACTTTCTGAAGTAAACATGTCTTCTAAGAAAAAAGAGAAAAAACTAAAAAAAGATTCTCTTGCTGATTTTTTTTTCTCGTGAGATCAGCTGAATGATCCCACACATCCTCTTGTTCACTCACTTCACAGTATCGACCGATGTTAAAAATTTCCAGCTGTTTTCCAAGGACGTATTAATCCTTTTAATATCCTCACCGAGTTATCCCAGGGTTGAGACCTGAGTTGAGTGCATTCGCATTTTCATATCATAACCAACTTTGCTCACAATTTCGTGAGAATCGTTAGAGCCGTTTTCGAGAACCGTTAGATATAAATAACCATATAAATAGCCATATATAAAAATACCAGATGAAAAAAAAAAATATATATATATTCGAATGCATCACGTTGCTTTTGAGAAGATACAGAAATCTTTTGTTGCTTATGGAAAGTACATTAAAGCTCTCTGTCTATCCTTTCGGATGCAACACGTTGCTTTTGAGAAGATACAGAAGAACATCTGTCATTTTGGAATGATACAGTGACGCTCCATGTGTTTCTTTTCGGATGCAACAGTATGCTTTTGATAAGGTACAAAAGAACATTTTTTGCTAATGGAGAAATACATTGAAGCTCATTGTGTATCTTTTCGGATGTAAAACGTTGCTTTAGAGAAGGTACAAAAGAACAACTGTTGCGATACATTGAAGCTCATTGTGTATGTTTTCGGATGTAACACGCTGCTTTTGAGAAGATACAAAAGAGCTTCTATTGTTTATGCAAAGATACATTAAAGCTTCTTGTGTATCTTTTCGGATGTAACACTTAGCTTTTGAGAAGATACAGATGACCATCTGTTTCTCATGGAGAGATACCTTGAAGGTCATAGTGTATCTCTTTGGATGCAACACTTTGCTCTTGAGAAGATACAAAAGAGCATCAGTTGCTTATGGAAAGATACATTGAAGCTCATTGTATATCTTTGCGGATGCAACGCGTTGCTTTTGAGAAGATACAGAAGAGCATCTGTTGCTGTTTGGATGAGCAGCCTACCTGTTGCAAGTGAGCAGCGTGTTGCATCTGCAGCTCGCGCTGTTTGCGTGCGAGAGAGCGCACTGCGTCTGTCTTCTCCTTCTGCCAGACGAAGACGTTGTGCACCATTGCGCAGCCGCAGAACACTATGCCGAAGCCAATCAGGCCGCTTGTCAAGATGGCCGGCGTCGAATGGAACTGGATGAACGTGTACAGGATCAGTCCTGCAGACAAAATAATATGCAATTTACTTTCATAATGAAATTTGATTCATTGATTCTATCATCATTCTTTATTGAGCAGAGACTTAAGAAAATTGGAAATTGAATCCTATGTTAAGATGAATAGTCTGCGCTCGTCAATTGCAACAGGTACATACGGCCGTCTCCGGCCGATAAATTTTTCGATCCAAATTGAATGGGATTTTCCGACCGAACTAACTAGTCGAGCTGAGACAACAAAGTGTTTCTAACCTAAAATTTGTTTCACAGTCTTGTTTTTGTTTTTTGAAGTTGTTCTGTTTTATAAAGTAACTATGGACAATGAAAAGTTGATGAGTTTGATTCAAGAGCATGTCCATTGTGGGATATGCGAGACAAAAGATATCAATTTAATTTTTTTCATCCAACTGACTACCTATGAAAGGGGTATAAGGATTTGTCAATTATAATCTAAGTCGTCAATCTTTGCATTCTATAATGCAAAAAGAATTCCTCACTGGAATAAGGACAAACCTGCAACAACTCCTCCCTCACCTTAATTCTGAACTTTTCACCTGTAAGAGCTTTTATGCGTGTTGGCAATGAATTATAAAGCCGAATTCCTGCACTCTTTACCCTCCTCTCATACATACCAGTTCGATGAATGTCGTCTCTGAGGTTTTGTCTATATCTGGTATTGTATGAGTGGAACAACTCTCCTGTATTGAACCTATCTTTATTCCTATCAATTTCCTATCAAAGAGCCTCTAAAATATATACACCTGGTAGTGGGAGAATCTTTAACTCTTTGAAATAATCTCTACAACTTGCTCTAATAGATTCACCCACCATCACTCTAACTGCCCACTTTTGAATCCTAAATATATGTATTGCATGAGTTGAATTGCCCCAAAATATAACACCGTATGAAAGAAGAGAATGGAACACAGCAAAATAAACACTTCTAAGCGTTCCTGCATCCAGCAATTTCTTCACGGTTCTAAGAACAAATACTGCTGAGTTTAGTTTGCTTTTTAGCTGGTCTAAATGAGGTCGCCAGGAGAGTTCAGAGTCCAGCACTACTCCAAGTACCTTTGCCTCGTTTGCTGAACCTATGTTTCCATCTCTCGTGTCCAATACTGCTTCCCGAGCCGTCCTGAATGGAATCTGCATAGTCTTATTGTAATTTAGTACCAACATATTTGAGGCCAGCCATTCTTCTAGTTTCTGAAGAGCTCTTCTACTTTCAGATTCCATATCATGCTGACTGTTACTTTTCAATAAAATACTTAGTCTATATTAAAGTCTAGAACTTAGCAGAATCCCGAGCTCGGAAACAGGCTCATAATATAGAGTCTTCCGAGTGAATTGAATTGGGAATAAAAGCAAAGATTCAATGCAAAATAACCTAACCTATATTAATAATTATAAAATATAAATATTTATATTTATAGAAAACCAACCTGTGAGGAAGACCGGGATGGATACAAAAAAACCTCCAACTGCACACACTCTGGTTATTGAAGACTTCTTCAAATATTTATTTGTTCTGGAAATAGAAAAAAATGTATTCTAAAATAATGTTATACATTAAATTAAAAATACTAAGAAATTGTCAAAAAACCACAGATTTATTGATAGTTAGAGAGACCGATTTCAGTTGTTACACCATTGTCAATCTCTGATAAACTAAAACTAAATACAAGAGCAGCAGAATTTATACTAGCAGGCGGCTACTGCTATTGGTCGAGGGCATGAACGCCTGCCATTGGCCTAGCTAGACAGTCTCCTCCCCTCAACGGTGTGACAAAATGGCGGCTTAAGCAACAGAATCGCCATGATAATAAAATTTACTTTGAGTACAAGATAAGAACCAAGAAAACAAGTGTGAAAGAAAATAAAACAAATATATTTATTATTATTCTTTACTCGTTAAATGTCTTCGAATTACAGTATTTTCATGATTTATAATACATAAATACTGTATAACATTTCTTTTTGTGTAGTTGAGAAGTTGATATTGTGGTAATTATTCATATTGAATGAAAAATACTAAGAAATTGTCAAAAACCACAGATTTATCGATACTTAGAGAGACCGGTTTCGGTTGTTACACCATTGTCAATCTCTGATAAACTAAAACTAAATACAAGAGCAGCAGAATATATACTATTAGGCGAGTACTGCTATTGGTCGAGGGCATGAACGCCTGCCATTGGCCCAACTAGACAGTCTCCTCCCACTGAATGGGACATCACCATTGTCAATCTCTGATAAACTAGAACTAGATACAAGATCAGCAGAATTTATACTAGTAGGCGAGTACTGCTCCCACTCAGTGGGAGGAGACTGTTTAGCTGGGCCAATGACAGGCGTTCATGCCCTTGACCAATAACAGTAGTCGCCTACTAGTATAAATTCTGCTGCTCTTGTATCTAGTTCTAGTTAATCAAAGATTGACAATGGTGTAACAACCGAAACCGGTCTTTCTAAGTATCAATAATTCTGTGGTTTTTGACAATTTCTTAGTCTTTTTCATTCAATATGAATAATTAACACAATCTCAACTACACAAAAAGTAATGTTATACAGTATTTATGTATTATAAATCATGAAAATACTGTAATTCGAAGACATTTAACGAGTAAAGAATAATAATAAATATAGTGAGGTCCACGTTATAATGGCAGTGTTTGATTGACATTGGTGTTGCTATTTTTGTCTATCCCTGTATCATCTTTTAGTTTTAACACTTCATGAGCCATTTCAATAATCATTAGTTCTGAAATAGAAGATTGTAATATTCTGATAATATGGAAGGGCAGAACAGGATAATATCATAGAGAAACAATAGCATAAGTAGAAATCCCATCTTATAGGGCGTTTATGTCGCAACTTTTACTGTTATCTCAAGCTGATAGTCCACGTAGTTCTTTCCTGTGAAGCTTTATGACGCTGGTAGTCTCTCATATTGTGCCGTTCATACACTCTCACCCCAACAAAACAGTAAAAATCGACAGTAATCGGCTTGGGATAACAGTAAAAGTTGCGACATGAACGCCCTATACCAGGGATAACTACTTACGCTATTGTTTCTCTATGTTAATACTCAAAAAAAGACCCTCCACAAAATAATTTATACTACAGTCCAAATAATAAGAATGAGAAAACTTCCATACTTCTATAGTGATGTCCAATGATATTGCTATCCTTGTCTATCATTCAACAAAGCAGATAGCGCTATCTCTTTCTCGATTTGCTATGTAGCCAGATCGTCTTTCAACAATGTAGAAATAATAATTTATTAACAAAATCTTCCATGTTAATTATGAAAATTCATTATGAAATTATTGAAAATAGTTATTTGTGCAACTAGTGCGCAAAGTGACAGTTTGCTGCACCGAAAGAAATGTTACTCACGAGCCGTAGGCAAGGGCGGAATGGTTTCTTGAGTGCAGCAGAGGAACTTTGCGCACGTATTTCACATTAAGTTTTTCCTACAGTTACCATTGAATATGAAAAGTGGGTATTATGGGTAAAATTGCCTGAAATGCATCAAATGTTTTTCTGTGTAATTTTATTATTGATAAAAACCTTAATCCTAAAATCCTAAAGTCCTCGTTGTCGTTGGTTATAATATATAATGAATAATAATTAGCGCGTTGTGCTTGGTTGCACCTCTGCTCACTATAGCAGCCACAGCAGTCACTGTTACCAACTTCATTTTGATTTTGCTGCACTGTTGCTCCATATAACCTACTAAGTATTTTGCGTTGCCATGTTGCAAATCTGGAGTGCAGAAAAATTTTTCCCGCACTAGAGCGGAAAAGTGATTCTTTGCGTTCTGTAATCAGTGCAGCAATGGCCACTTTTCAACGTAACTGTAGGAAAAAATTATTTCTTGCTTAATAAAATATCATTGATTATTTTAAATTAGAATGAACAGTTAATATTACATCAATAAACCTGTATCAGCTACCGTCTATAGAAGGCATTGACAAGTAGGAGGATTGGCAGCGTTGTCTCTCCTATCTTCCTCTACTGCCATTATAATGTGGACATCACTATAGCTATGTTTTTATGCATTGATGTATTTATTTGTGGATACATCAATTAAACATCATATTTAAATATGGTCGGGAACGAACGACATGCTTGGCCCAAACTATTCATTTCTACCCTTATGGTGCATTTTCGTTTGTGCATAAATTTAGGCAGTCGACGACGACAAGCATTGTTGACATTCATATTGTCCAAATTTCAAGTGTGCTAAACAGCTGATCAAAAACGTTTCATTATTTGTGTTCATTATTCAAGAATCGAACATTTCTAATAATATATACATATTGCTGCTAAAAAGTATAAGCTCAACCTGCCCAATTAAAGCATAATTGAACATTATCGTTCAGGTTATTTAGACAAATTGAAATCTACCCATCTGAGATCCTCACCCTGTCGTGGTCGACGACGGCATTTACGCACAAACGAAAACCCTCATGACACGATCCTGTGATGCATTGCAAAATCGCCATTTTATGGAGTACTAGTTTACCAATTTTCAAATTTATCAGCTGTTATCATTATAGATTAAACAACATTATGTGTAAATAATGTTGTTTAATCTATAATGATAACAGCTGATAAATTTGAAAATTGGTGAACTAGAACTCCATAAAATGGCGATTTTGCAATGCATCACAGGATCGTGTCATGACCTGTATTTGAAGACCTTGTTTGGTTCATGAGTTCATGAAATTCTATAGATAAATTTTTCATGGTAGGTCTGATAAATTTGAAAATTGGTGCAACCAGAACCCACAAAATGGCGATTTTGCAATGCATCACAGGATCGTGTCATGACCTGTACTTAAAGACCTTGTTTGGTTCATGAGTTCATGGAATTCTATGGATACATTTTTCATGGTAGGTCTGATAAATTTGAAAATTGGTGCAACCAGAACCCATAAAATGGTAATTTTGCAATGCTCACAGGATCGGTGTATGACCTGTATTTATAGACCTTGTTGGAATTCATGAGTTCATAAATTCTACGGATACATTTTTCATGGTAGGTCTGATAAAATTGAAAATTGGTGCAACTAGGACCCATAAATGGTAATTTTGCAATGCATCACGGGATCGTGTCATGACCTGTATTTATAGAACTTGTTGGAATTCATGAGTTCAAAAATTCTACGGATACATTTTTCATGGTAGGTCTGATAAATTTGAAAATTGGTGCAACTAGGCCCCCATAAAATGGTAATTTTGCAATGCATCACGGGATCGTGTCATGACCTGTATTTAAAGACTCGTTTGGTTCATGAGTTCATGAAATTCTACGGATAAATTTTCATGGTAGGTCTGATAAATTTGAAAATTGGTGCAACCAGAGCCCCACAAAATGGCGATGAAGAAGAAAACGAAGAAGGCTTGAGATAACAGTAAAAGTTACGATATAAACGCCCTATACCAACGGGATATCTACGTACGCTATTGTTTCTCTATGATAATATCAATCCATTGGGAACTTATGGGAAGAGGCTTCCAGATCTAATTATCTAACAGCTTTCTGAATTGATTCTCTCATCGAATTTGGTAGAGAGTTAGTGGGAGGATATTTTAATATTGTTTCCTTAGAATGGACATTGATATGTCCAAAGCTCCGCCAATTTATGTACATGCATAACAATATAATTATCTATAGTTATTATATTACAAATACTTTTTCATATCATATACAGTTCAATAATTATTTTTAGTCTATATTATGTAAATTCATGTATAATTTTGCTGTATTGAAGCTATTGTATATAAGTGTAGAAGCCAGTATATATTGTAATCTACATAAATAAAGTACTCAATCAATCAATCAATCGAACATGGAAACAGCATTATTTTCCCTTTTTCCAGACATTTTCCATATTCAGCGGAACGTTTGTTTTGTTCCTTAGAAAGCAATCTAATAGGTGTCCGAATTACGGAGCATCATTGAACAGAAATAAAGTAAGCATAAATAATAAAACCGGAAAAATAGTGAAAACAAGTTTTATACTCTAAAATCTGGTTTAGCACTAACATAACACAAACCCCACCCTCAATAATGAAGAAGTTTTAGGCAATAGCCTGTTTTTTCTTTTCCGATTATTGTATTTTTTGCTAACCAAATAAATAAATAAATAAATAACAAAAACTGAATCACTGATACCATGCCGTGTCTACACTGAACAAATAGTGAAATCTAAAGAAGAGGAAGAAGAAGAGAAGAAGAAGAAGAAGAAGAAGAAAAGAGAAGAAGAAGAAGAAGAAGAAGAAGACAGGAGAAGAAGAAGGAGAAGAAAGAAGAAGAAGAAGAAGACAGGAGAAGAAAGAAGAAGAAGAAGAAGAAGAAGAAGAAAAGAGAAGAAGAAGAAGAAGAAGAAGAAGAATAAGAAGAAGAAGAAGAAGAAGAAGCAGAAGAAGAAGAAGAAGAAGAAGAGAAGAGAAGAAGAAGAAGAAGCAGAAGAAGAAGACGAAGAAGAAGAAGAAGAAGAAGAAGAAGAAGAATAAGAAGAAGAAGAAGAAGAAGAAGAATAAGAAGAAGAAGAAGAAGAAGAAGAAGAGAAGAAGAAAAGAGAAGAAGAAGAAGAAGAAGAAGAAGAAGAGAGAGAAGAAGAAGAGAAAAGAAGAAGAAGAGAGAAGAAGAAGAAGACAGGAGAAGAAGAAGAAGAAGAAGAAGAAGAAGACGAAGAAGAAGAAGAAGAAGAGAAGAGAAGAGAAGAAGAAGAAGAAGAAGAAGAAGAAGAAGAAGAAGAAGAAGAAAAGAAGAAGAAGGAGTACATGGAGGAGAGAGAACATGAAGAAAATGGAGGAGGAGGAGTAGGAGGAGAAGAAGAAGAAGAGACAGAGAAGAAGAAGAAGAAGAAGAAGAGAAGAAGAAGAAGAAGAAGAAGAAGAAGAAGAAGAAGAAGAAGAAGAAGAAGAGAAGAAGAAGAAGAAGAAGAGAAGAAGAAGAGAAGAAGAAGAAGAAGAAGAAGAAGAAGAGAAGAAGAAGAAGAAGAAGAAGAAGAAGAAGAAGAGAAGAAGAAGAAGAAGAAGAAGAAGAAGAAGAGAAGAAGAGAAGAAGAGAAGAGAGAAGAAGAAGAGAAGAAGAAGAAGAAGAAGAAGAAGAAGAAGAAGAAGAAGAAGAAGAAGAAGAAGAGAAAGAAGAGAAGAAGAAGAAGAAGGAAGAAGAAGAGAAGAAGAAGAAGAAGAAGAAGAAGAAGAAGAAGAAGAAGAAGAAGAAGAAGAAGAAGAAGAAGAGAAGAAGAAGAAGAGGAAGAAAACGAAGAAGAAGAAGAAGAAGAAGAAGAAGAAGAAGAAAGAAGAAGAAGAAGGAGTACATGGAGGAGAGAGAACATGAAGAAAATGGAGGAGGAGGAGTAGGAGGAGAAGAAGAAGAAGAGACAGAGAAGAAGAAGAAGAAGAAGAAGAGAAGAAGAAGAAGAAGAAGAAGAAGAAGAAGAAGAAGAAGAAGAAGAAGAAGAGAAGAAGAAGAAGAAGAAGAGAAGAAGAAGAGAAGAAGAAGAAGAAGAAGAAGAAGAAGAGAAGAAGAAGAAGAAGAAGAAGAAGAAGAAGAAGAGAAGAAGAAGAAGAAGAAGAAGAAGAAGAAGAGAAGAAGAGAAGAAGAGAAGAGAGAAGAAGAAGAGAAGAAGAAGAAGAAGAAGAAGAAGAAGAAGAAGAAGAAGAAGAAGAAGAAGAAGAGAAGAAGAGAAGAAGAAGAAGAAGGAAGAAGAAGAGAAGAAGAAGAAGAAGAAGAAGAAGAAGAAGAAGAAGAAGAAGAAGAAGAAGAAGAAGAAGAAGAAGAAGAAGAAGAGGAAGAAAACGAAGAAGAAGAAGAAGAAGAAGAAGAAGAAGAAGAAAAAGAAGAAGAAGGGAGTACATGGAGGAGAGAGAACATGAAGAAAATGGAGGAGGAGGAGTAGGAGGAGAAGAAGAAGAAGAAGACAGAGAAAACAACATGCAAGGAGAAGAGGGAGAAGAAGAAAAAGAAGGTAGAGAAGAAGAAGAACATGAAATGAAGGAGGAAAAGGAGGAGAAGATGAAAAAGACCGAGAGGATGAACATGCAAGAAGAAGAAGAAGGAAAAAAAGGAAAAGTGGAAGAACATGAAGAAGAAGAAGAAGTAGGAGGATTAGAAGGAGGAGGAGGAGGAGGAGAAGAAGAAGAAGTTGAAGAAGAAGAAGAAGAAGAAGAAGAAGAAGAAGAAGAAGAAGAAGAAGAAGAAGAAGAGAAGAAGAAGAAGAAGAGAAGAAGAAGAAGAAGAGAAGAAGAAAAGAAGAGAAGAAGAAGAAGAAGAAGAAGAAGAAGAAGAAGAAGAAGAAGAAGAAGAAGAAGAAGAAGAAGAAGAAGAAGAAGAAGAAGAATAAGAATTTGTTGACAAATGAATTAATATTGATACCTTTCACCGTCGGGCGAGTCCCGGACTAGCTTGACTGCAAACAAGAACCTGAACAGAGCAGACGAGCAGGCAGCAGAGGTTGAGAGAGAGCGAGAGCGCGCACAGGGCGAGAGTCACCTCGTAGACAACGACATACTCGTCGGGAGAGAGCACCGTCGGGAAACTGTCGCTTGGCGGGATGACGTCATTCGGACTCACCGGACTGATTTTCAGCAGGAAGATCAGCGACAGTAGAGCCAGCAGCAAGCTGAAATCAATCAATTTCTATGAAAATTTCCGTACAGAAAACTAGTGAGATAAAGTAGAAGATGAGGGGAAATAAAATAAAATATAGTATATTACGCTACAAGCACAGAGAGTTAGTGTTTACGGTAAGAGGATAGTTTATCCGGAATATGTTATCCGAATACCGTAAACACCTTTCTGAGAGAGTCGCGTACGATATTTTTCGCCACACTACAGGTATAGATCAACGTTAGTAGACAGAATGTTGATCACTCACAGGTGTAAGATTCGAAGTGGAGGGGGGAACGCCAGCGTGACGTCACGTGTAGTAAAAATGTGATGGAGTAACCACACTGAGCATACAGTTTATTCACTGTATCTTCAAATATATCGTCGTTTATTACCCTCAAGATTGACCTAGAACTTGGAAATTCTTCATACTTATAGCGAATGAATCACCGATTCTAATGATGTTGTTAAATATTCCAAGTTCATTCAACTTGTATGAATAAAATGAAGTTGAAAGTTTTCCAAGAATCTAAAAACGTGACACGAAAAAGTTAATAAGCTGGAAAAGCGTTATTAGACAACGTTATACTATTATAATTCAGATTAACGCATGAAAAATATTGAAAAATTAATGCATTGCAATAAACCGATCCCGATAAATTTCGTTCATATAAATGCACTGAACACATGCTGGTATCGAGCACATGTTCTACGAGAATCAAAATATCTCATCCCCGAAATTCACAAGCTGGTGTATAGCCAAACTACAAAATATAAAACGAGCTAGAAGATGAAGATACCTTAAGGGTTTTTAAAAGAAAGTTAGGAGGTGGGGTTTTTGCTTTTATATGGTAAAATGCTTGTATTATTTAAATGTTTTGATAATTATTGTAAGGCTGAAACAGAAAGCTTGCATGTCAGAAAATGTTTGTGTTATATAATTTGACTATACGTCACCGTATGATTTTCAAGAATGCGATATTTTGCCTACTCTGTACTACAGCCTACGTCACGGCTGCAGTTCCCCCACTCCAATCGCATTTCAAATAAAATACTATAGATGAGTGACCAACCTTCTGTCTACTAACTTTGGGTATAGATGACGCCACAAAGTTAGGCGGTTTCGTGGGTCTCTTGTGCGTCCCAACAGCTGATGTTGTCAAGTAGAGTTGTTATCTAGCTTGGCTTAGGTGATGATTTTTAATCAAAGGAGACAATAAATAGATGCAATGCATCAGCTGTGAGTAGGTTACATCATGTGACCCACGAAGCCCCCTAACTTTTTGGCATCAGCTATATAAGAATAATAAATCGAATAAGAATGTTTTATGAGGGGGGGGGAAACTTTGATGTCTTATATCACAAGAACCAGACGTCGTAGGGTACTCAAAGTGGGGTGAAAATTTCCGATCTCACCCTCCTGAACACAATGCACCATATGGCACAGTTGTCCAAACACATTTTCAAAAAGCGGCCGGAAAGGGTACTCTATCCGGCCTTAGCCGGAAAGAAGCATGTTCTGACGTCAGACGAGAGTCGTCTGCAAACAATGTCTTTCAGATCTACGTAGGGACTGGAAAACAGCTGCTTTCTGTGCAGTGTGGCGAAAAAATATTATCTTACGTCACAAGGACGGGAAAGGGCCTTCTACAGGCGAGAATGATGTTTGTTTTTTCACTTTTTGTGTAGTTGAGAAGTTGATATTGTGGTTATTATTCATATTAAATTAGAAAGACTAAGAAATTGTCAAAAACCACAGATTTATTGATAGTTAGAGAGACCGGTTTCGGTTGTTACATCATTGTAACAAAACTAAACTAGTAGTTCTGTGAACAGTAGACCTCACGCAGTATTCTCATCCACAAGTACCTGATTGAAACTATAGACCTTATGGAAATACAGCAATAGACTGGCTTCTCCACACATCTGTGTAATCACTTGTCAGCTGATTTATTATGAATAATTCTAGTCTGATTTTTACTCTAATATTGGCGTATGAAGGAGGCTCCTTTTTCCTTTTATACTAGTAGTTCTGTGAACAGTAGACCTCACGCAGTATTCTCATCCACAAGTACCTGATTGAAACTATAGACCTTATGGAAATACAGCAATAGACTGGCTTCTCCACACATCTGTGTAATCACTTGTCAGCTGATTTATTATGAATAATTCTAGTCTGATTTTTACTCTAATATTGGCGTATGAAGAAGGCTCCCTTTTCCTTTTATATTATCCTTGAAATGCAAAATTTCCAAAAACCGTGTATATACGTCGACGCGCAATTAAAAAAGGAACATATCTGTCAAATTTCATGAAAATCTATTACCGCGTTTCGCCGTAAATGCTCAACATAAAAACTTTTAAACATTCAAACATTAAGAGAAATGCCAAACCGTAGACTTGAATCTTAGACCTCACTTCGCTCGGTCAATTAGCTGCCTTTATTAAAAACCTAGGAGTGCGAAGTTAGGGCACAGCCGGCCCTCTGTTACACTTAACCCTCCAATACAATTCCAAGTAAAACTAAAACACTACAACAAATATTATAAGATAAAAACACAAAACAGAGGTAGGGATAACGTCTGCGAAGTTTCCGTTCTGAACCGGCCAGTATTCCTCTAATTTCTTGTGAGTATTCAAGCGCTCATGTTAAACTAACGGAGTTTCCTGTCTGGAATCCTTATTGCCGTGCAAAGGCTAAAAATAAACTTTCTACCGGTGATATTTTCAAAGTTTTTCGATTTGTATATCATCAAGCTAACAAAATGAAGAAGTTTTCTCGGGAAAACATTTTTTTCCGATCATTTCTTTTTCAGATATGAACGCCTGAACCTTTACATTTTTGGGACAGAACATTTCAAGTTCGGTAAGAGATAAATCCATGAGATTCAGAGGATAGATTCTTCATGGTATTGTTGATTGATTAGAACATAAAATTTTCTGAAAATATCAATTATTGAGAAAGTTATTAAATTTACTAAAAAAGACCAAAAATAACTTTTAGTTGAATTATTTGTGGTCATTTTTGGTAAATTGAATAACTTTCTCAATTAATTGATATTTTCAGAAAGTTTTTGTCTGAATCAATCAACAATACCATGAAGAATTTATCCTCCGGATCTCATGGATTTATCTCTTACCGAGAGTTAGTTAGTGGGAAGGATATTTTTAATATTCTTTCCGAAGAATGGACATTGATATGTCCAAAGCTCCGTCAATTTATGTACATGCATTACAATATTATCTATTTTATCTATAGTTATTATAAATTGCTTTTTCATATTATATACAGCTCAATAATTATTTTCTTAGTCTATATTATGTAAATTCATCTATAATTTTGCTGTATTGTAAGCTATTGCATATAAGTGTATAAGCCAGTATATATTGTAATCTACATAAATAAAGTACTCAATCAATCAAACTGAATTTGAAATGTTCTGTCCCAAAAATGTAAGGCTTTAAGCGCTCATATCTCAAGAAGAAATGACCGGAAAAATGTTTCCTGAGAAAACTTATCATTTAGATAGCTTGATGATATACAAATCGAAAAACTTTGAAAATACCACCAGTAGAAACTTTATTATAGCCTTTGCACAGCGTTAAGTCGACTGACTCTAATCGACAAATTGGCAACTGCGCTTCCACCTATGACTCTATCCATCACTGTGATTGGCTGATCTCCCTCCATTTCTCTGTGCCACAAATTCCTCCAAGTCTGAAGTTAATTTGTACGGACTATAACCATAGAGAAACAATAGCGTAAGTAGATATCCCATGGTATAGGGAGTTTATGTCGCAACTTTTACTGTTATCTCAAGCCGATTACTGTTGATTATTGTCAATTTTTACTGTTTTGTTGGGGTGAGAGTGTATGAACGGCACAATATGAGATACTACCAGCGTCATAAAGCTTCACAGGAAGAACTGCGTGGACTATCAGCTTGGGATTAGGGATGGGTATCGATACATCGATGTTTAGAAACATCGATGTTTCAACATCAAACATCGATGGTTTTAACATCGATGTTTATTGTTCGATGTTTTTAACATCGATGTTTATTGTTCGATGTTTTTAACATCGATGTTTATTGTTCGATGTTTTTCACTTATCGATGGTTTTACCTAGTCATCGGTCATTCGATGTTTTTCCCAACAAAAAGGAATTTTTCAATCAGGCTCTCTGTATTTTTATGTAAAACTGTTGGATACTATTGAAGATTTACATAACTGTGGCCCTTGTCAAGGTTAGATACCTATATATAATTGAATAAGAGGTCGGATTTTTCGTTTCTTAGGAAGAAAGAGTTTTTCTTATTACCAGTGCTTTCCTCAACATACGTTTAATACCAATTATTAATCTAGCTCTGGAATAGAGGTCCTCGTTTAGTATGGAGTGTAGATAGCCATAAAAAACACCTCTATTCATTCTCATTTCCTGAATAAAACTATCAGGTATTGAATGAATACGATTATGAGTAACAAAGATTGCTAAAATTTAGCTTATGATGAAATCCCAAGACAGAATCTTCGAGGATATCCCGAGAGGTTTCTGACTCAACTATGAAGATGACAAATCTTATGAACTATAATAGAGTTGATGTATCTTTCTAGTCACAACCTGACTTCAATTATTTGAAAGACTGTTACTTGAATACCAAGTCTAAAATTGCTGTAATTCCAGTTAGTAACAGTTAAAATATTGAAACAGCTCCAGATAAAATTGTAGTCACTTTGGGAGTTTTTTTTGTATTTTTAAGTATTTCGAGATTTGGACCAAAGAATAATACCGTCTTAATTTCTCTTATACTAAACAAATATTCAAATCTATAAAACAGTATTTGAGGTTATTGGATTTTCTTTTTATATTCGATTAAATATCAATCTCCGTTGATAACGTAGAGTCTGATTACCTACAACTACAAACAATTTATTAACTTTCAGTTTCGTTGCTGCCGATCAATAATATTCCTTTATTGTTAACTACTTTTTAAAAGCTCTGTCCCTTTCTTATAAAATGGTAGTCACTTTGGGGTTTTTTGTATTTTTAAGTATTTCGAGATTTGGACCAAAGAATAATACCGTCTTAATTTCTCTATATACCAACAAATATTCCAATCTATAAAACAGTATTTGAGGTTATTGGATTTCTTTTTATATTCGATTAAATATCAATCTCCGTTGATACGTAGAGTCTGATTACTACAACTACAAACAATTTATTAACTTTCAGTTTCGTTGCTGCCGATCAATAATATTCTTTATTGTTAACTACTTTTTAAAAGCTCTGTCCCTTTCTTTTACATGTACATAAAAAAAGGAAATTGATTTCACTATCTGAGTTACTCTAAAGATATATAATCTTCCGAAAAATGTACGGCAACACGTCGATGTTTAAAACATCGATGTTTAAAAACATCGATGTTTACTGTTCGATGTTTTCCACTTATCGATGTTTAGGAGAAAAAAAACTCGATGTTCAAAAATCGATGTTTTGTCTTTCGATACCCATCCCTAATTGGGATATAACAGTAAAAGTTGCGACATAAACGCCCTATACCATGGCATATCTACTTATGCTATTGTTTCTCTATGGTATAACCTTGATTGAACAAAGACAGTCTAACTAACCGATTAGACAGAGCAATCCGAGTGAGGTGAGCTTTCACGAACACCCGGCTCCTGTGTGTGACACGGTGTCCGAGAGACCGGCGTGAGGCTAGCGGGCGTTCCCCATGGGGAGGACTAGACAGGTGGAGACCCCCGTTCGAGACTAGCTGAGGCTGCGTCGGTAGCAGGCTTGTGATTGGCTGTTGGAAACAAGAATCATTATTATTATTTATTTGTCAAAGTACAGTTACAATTTTTGGTGTAGTTTGAAGTTGATATTGTGGTAAATATAGTTCATATTATATAGTTCATATCCGGGGACCAAGCTTTGCTCTGGAGTGTAAAGCATAAAAAATTTATAACGAAAGATTGAATTTATAGTTTAATTTATTTATTTTCTCAGTCGTACAATTTTTTACAGTTATATGAGTAGGCACAACAGGCGTATGCTCAAAACTGTCCCTTTTCAAATTATACTGCAGTCCAAATCAAAATCTAGGTTAAGCTACTATCACTCATCAAAATAACAATTGTATCAATGTCAATAACAATATCAATGTATGTGTAACGGCTTGGAATTTATTCACTCATGTGTGTGCGTAGGTGTGTGTGTGTGTGTGTGTGTGTGTGTGGTGTGTGTGTGTTGTGTTGGTGTGTGTGTGTGTGTGTGTGTGTGTGTGTGTGTGTTTCCCTTCCCTGCGAATGTTGATAGTTGAGCTTGAATATTAAAATTAAATAAGTCTTTTTTCTTTTATTTAATATTTTTGATATTGTATTATTCAATACTATTAAATATTGGTAGCTATCTATGATAGTAATATTATTCTCTGTATCATAGATAAGTTATCTGTGTAAATTGAATTCAATATACTTATGTGAACTCTACTCACGACCAGAACGACAGGTCCATGTGAGTACAGTTTCAATTATTTTGTGAAATAGTTTAAACATAGATATAATTTTCTTTAAATTAGTACATTTACTTATGTTTTATAAGTCTTTTTTTGTGAAACAATAAATCAATTCAATTTATTCACACTTCAAAAAACAAACACATCATCAATTACAAATAGATATACTATGAATTCTATTTAGAATGATATACTATGTTTGCTACAATATTTGTTAATATACTATGTACTATTCTACACTAACAGCATCTAGTTACTATTTTTGACTTTCTGAAGTAAACATTTTTTCTAAAAAAAGATAATAAATGAAAATGAGTTTTTCTTGCTGAATTTTTCTTCTCGTGAGATCAGCTGGATGATCCCACACATGGACTCGTTCACTCTCTTCCATTACGGTATCGACAGACGACAAAATGTCCAGCTGTTTTTCCAAGGACGTATTTATCCTTTTAATGTCCTTCAGCGAGTTATCTCAGGATTGAGACCTAGTGCAATCGATTTTCATATCATAAACCTACTTTGTTCCAAATTTTGTGAGAATCGTTAGAGCCGTTTTCGAGATCCGGTCACATACAGATCTTATATATATGTCAGAAACATATAAACAGAAATTGCTAGTTTAATAGTATCGGATTAAATAAAAATACTAAGAAATTGTCAAAAACCACAGATTTATGATACTCAGAAAGACCGGTTTCGGTTGCTACACCATTGTCAATCTCTGATAAACTAGATAGTTTTCTCTGATAAACTGATAGTTTATCAGAGATTGACAATGGTGTAGCAACCGAAACCGGTCTTTCTGAGTATCAATAAATTTGTGGTTTTTGACAATTTCTTAGTATTTTTATTTAACAGTTACAAATTTGCATAAAGCGGTCCATAGTCAGTCTATCCATAATTCAGTCTAGTCTTGGCATTCGGTAGAGAAGGTTGTTTTTCGCTCTGGCTGATTAGATAGTAGTAGTAGTGCCGATCCGTAATACAGAACCATGTTATTTAGCCTGTACCCTTACTCTTCGAAGGTCTATTTGAAGCACAAATAGATTAAATTAAGACACTGAAAAATTGACGTACTGAAGTCTTGAAGACAGGTCTATGAAACTGAAAAACTGAACTGAAACTGAACTGAAAACAGGTCTATGATCATCCTCGGTAAATTAAGAATCGATATGCAAAATTTTAAGTTAATGAGTTGAGCAGTGAGACGTGATGATGCGTAATTCGTGAATTTCCTATCCACTACGTGTATAAGCCATTCTTCCTTTATCCTATATCAATAATTTATTAATCTCTAATTTTGTACAGGGAGTTTCCACCTTGGACCCAACAAATGGGGATGACTCCGGCTTAGAGCGGAGTGTATCATCAACGTCATCAATTTCATCCCTTGGAGTAGGAGGAGTAGAGGAGGAGGAGGAGGAGGAGGAGGTGGTGGAGGAGGAGGAGGAGGAGGAGGAGGGGGAGTGAGGAGGAGGAGGAATAGAGTCAACAGTGACTACAGACGCCACAGATGAAAACCACCGATTTGAAAATCACCAGCAGAAATTCAGAGGTCACAGAGGAGGAAGAGGAGGAGGAGGAGGAGGGGAGGAGGAGGAGGATGAGAGGAGGGAGGAGAGGGTGAAGGAGGAGGAGAAGGTCACCAAACCCTGATACATCCACCTAATCACATGTAAGTGAAAGTAAAGATTAATTCTTCTTCAATTTTAAATTCTTCTTCTATATGGAGAATAATCTTTTATATTTTTTCCAGCATAATATCTGTCACCTCTTAGATCCAATTATATTTTCTATATGGAATTTTCTCCTATAGGCTCAACTGACACTTAGGCGACTCAGGTGGAGAAGAGACTGGACTCTAGTGGAGAGCATTTTTTTCCAAATG